>NC_088218.1:1320280-1355280 GCF_036934945.1 Oncorhynchus masou masou | reverse complement strand
TAACTCCAACCCTGTTCCTGGGTACAGGTGACTCAGCACAGGTGACTCAGCACAGGTGACTCAGCACAGGTGACTCAGCACAGGTGACTCAGCACAGGTGACTCAGCACAGGTGACTCAGCACAGGTGACTCAGCACAGGTGACTCAGCACAGGTGACTCAAAGCTGGGACCGAGAGACTGAAAAACAGCTTCTATCTCAAGGCCATCAGACTGTTAAACAGCCACCACTAACACAGAGAGACTGAAAAACAGCTTCTATCTCAAGGCCATCAGACTGTTAAACAGCCAGCACTAACACAGAGAGACTGAAACACAGCTTCTATCTCAAGGCCATCAGACTGTTAAACAGCCACCACTAACACAGAGAGACTGAAAAACAGCTTCTATCTCAAGGCCATCAGACTGTTAAACAGCCACCACTAACACAGAGAGACTGAAAAACAGCTTCTATCTCAAGGCCATCAGACTGCTAAACAGCCATCACTAACACAGAGAGACTGCTGTATTTGGGGTACGAGGTCATTGAGGTAGAGATGTACTGTATATATACAGTGGGGAGAACAAGTATTTGATACACTGCCGATTATGCAGGTTTTCCTACTTACAATACATGTAGAGGTCTGTAATTTTTATCATAGCTACACTTCAACTCGAGAAATCGAGAAAATCACATTCTATGGTTTTTAAGTAATTAATCATTAACAAGTTAGTAAGAATTTCGGCTCTCACAGACCTGTTAGTTTACCTCTAAGGAAGCCCCCCTGTTCTCCACTCATTACCTGTATTAACTGCACCTGTTTGAACTCATTACCTGTATAAAATACACCTGTTGGCAGTGTATCAAATACTTGTTCTCCCCACTGTGTATGACAGACTAGAAATCACTGGCCAATTTAATAAAGGGATCACTAGTCACTTTAACGATGTTTACATATTGCTTTACTCATCTCATATGTATATACTGTATTCTATAATATATCTCAGTCTATGTATTACTCATCTCATATGTATATACTGTATTCTATACTATATCTTAGTCTATGTATTACTCATCTCATATGTATATACTGTATTCTATACTATTCTACTGTATCTCAGTCTATATATTACTCATCTCATATGTATATACTGTATTCTATACTATTCCACTGTATCTCAGTCTATATATTACTCATCTCATATGTATATACTGTATTCTATACTATATCTTAGTCTATATATTACTCATCTCATATGTATATACTGTATTCTATACTATATCTTAGTCTATGTATTACTCATCTCATATGTATATACTGTATTCTATACTATTCTACTGTATCTCAGTCTATATATTACTCATCTCATATGTATATACTGTATTCTATACTATATCTCAGTCTATATATTACTCATCTCATATATATATACTGTATTATATACTATATCTTAGTCTATATATTACTCATCTCATATGTATATACTGTATTCTATACTATATCTCAGTCTATGTATTACTCATCTCATATGTATATACTGTATTCTATACTGTATCTTAGTCTATATATTACTCATCTCATATGTATATACTGTATTCTATACTATTCCACTGTATCTCAGTCTATATATTACTCATCTCATATGTATATACTGTATTCTATACTATATCTTAGTCTATATATTACTCATCTCATATGTATATACTGTATTCTATACTATTCTACTGTATCTCAGTCTATATATTACTCATCTCATATGTATATACTGTATTCTATACTATATCTTAGTCTGTATATTACTCATCTCATATGTATATACTGTATTCTATACTATTCTACTATATCTCATTCTATATATTACTCATCTCATATGTATATACTGTATTCTATACTATATCTTAGTCTGTATATTACTCATCTCATATGTATATACTGTATTCTATACTATTCTACTGTATCTTAGTCTATATATTACTCATCTCATATGTATATACTGTATTCTATACTATTATACTGTATCTTAGTCTATATATTACTCATCTCATATGTATATACTGTATTCTATACTATTCTACTGTATCTCAGTCTATGCTGCTCTGTCATTACTCATCTATATATGTAAATATTCTTATTCCATCCCTTTAGATTTGTGTGTATTTTGGGGTAGTTGTTGTGAATTTATTAGATTACTTGTTAGATATTACTGCATGGCCGGAACTAGAAGCACAAGCATTTCGCTACACTCACATTAACATCTGCTAACCGTGTGTATGTGACCAATAACATTTGATTTGAGAGAAACCCTCCTGTAGGTTTTAACTCCAACCTTGTTCCTGGACAGAAACCCTCCTGTAGGTTTTAACTCCAACCCTGTTCCTGGAGAGAGACCCTCCTGTAGGTTTTAACTCCAACCCTGTTCCTGGACAGAAACCCTCCTGTAGGTTTTAACTCCAACCCTGTTCCTGGAGAGAGACCCTCCTGTAGGTTTTAACTCCAACCCTGTTCCTGGAGAGAGACCCTCCTGTAGGTTTTAACTCCAACCCTGTTCCTGGAGAGATACCCTCCTGTAGGTTTTAACTCCAACCCTGTTCCTGGAGAGAGACCCTCCTGTAGGTTTTAACTCCAAACCAACACTAAAGCTCAGCTATATCAGACAAGCCTCTCGTTAACCTCCATGACACTAAAGCTCAGCTATATCAGACAAGCCTCTCGTTAACCTCCATGACACTAAAGCTCAGCTATATCAGACAAGCCTCTCGTTAACCTCCATGACACTAAAGCTCAGCTATATCAGACAAGCCTCTCGTTCACCTCCATGACACTAAAGCTCAGCTATATCAGACAAGCCTCTCGTTAACCTCCATGACACTAAAGCTCAGCTATATCAGACAAGCCTCTCGTTAACCTCCAGGACACTAAAGCTCAGCTATATCAGACAAGCCTCTCGTTAACCTCCAGGACACTAAAGCTCAGCTATATCAGACAAGCCTCTCGTTAACCTCCATGACACTAAAGCTCAGCTATATCAGACAAGCCTCTCGTTTACCTCCAGGACACTAAAGCCACGAAGTAGCTGCCATTAATTCTCCAGCGGAACATATTTTAATACTAAAACAAGATGATTGTTTCAGCAGTTTAATTGTGTGTCCACCTCGAGGCTGCTGCAACTGCACGTGTAATGGGATAGATGGATGGTGTGTGTGTGTGTAATGGGATAGATGGATGGTGTGTGTGTGTGTAATGGGATAGATGGATGGTGTGTGTGTGTGTGTTTGTTGGTGTGTGTGTGTGTGTGTGTGTGTGTGTGTGTGTGTGTTGGTGTGTGTGTGTGTGTTTGTTGGTGTGTGTGTGTGTGTGTTGTGTCCCTGCCCACTGGCATCTCTCTCTGAATGTGTGACAAATTGCACACTATTCCCTATTGAGTGCACTACTTTTGATCCAGAGCCCTATAAAAAGTAGTACACTATCTAGGGAAAATAGTGCCATTTGGGACACATACACAACCTAAAACTTCGGGGATCTCAGGTTCATTAGTTAACGAACCCATTGACGTCGTGGTTAAGTCTCTCTCTCACAAGGGGGGTTGTGGGTAAATACCTTCTATCTGAACTGAAAATCTTTCTCTCACAAGGGTTGTGGGTAAATACTGTATCTCTGAACTGAAAATCTCTCTCACAAGGGGGATTGTGGGTAAATACTGTATCTCTGAACTGAAAATCTCTCTCACAAGGGGGATTGTGGGTAAATACTGTATCTCTGAACTGAACATCTTTCTCTCACAAGGGGGGTTGTGGGTAAATACCTTCTATCTGAACTGAACATCTCTCTCTCACAAGGGGGGTTGTGGGTAAATACCTTCTATCTGAACTGAACATCTCTTTCTCACAAGGGGGGTTGTGGGTAAATACTGTACATCTGAACTGAAAATCACAGGGGTCGTCCTCACTAACAGAAGCTAATTAGAGTTCTTGAAGGCTCTGATCTGTGGAACAACAATACAGATTGTGTGTGTGTGTCTGTGTGTGTGTGTGTCTGTGTGTGTGTGTGTGTGTGTGTGTGTGCGCGTGCGCGTGTGTGTGTGTCTGTGTGTGTGCGTAGTGGTGTTCAACACTAATCAGCAACTATCTAACATACAGCAGCCTAATGAACAGCTGTAGGTCAGGTGTCTAACCAGAGAACAACCTGATGAACAAGGGTCAACAACAGACAGCAGTAGTAACAGACAGCAGTAGTAACAGACAGCAGTAGTAACAGACAGCAGTAGTAGCAGACAGCAGTAGTATCAGACAGCAGTAGTAACAGACAGCAGTAGTATCAGACAGCAGTAGTATCAGACAGCAGTAGTAACAGACAGCAGTAGTATCAGACAGCAGTAGTAACAGACAGCAGTAGTATCAGACAGCAGTAGTATCAGACAGCAGTAGTAACAGACAGCAGTAGTAGCAGACAGCAGTAGTATCAGACAGCAGTAGTAGCAGACAGCAGTAGTAACAGACAGCAGTAGTAACAGACAGCAGTAGTATCAGACAGCAGTAGTAACAGACAGCAGTAGTATCAGACAGCAGTAGTAGTAGACAGCAGTAGTATCAGACAGCAGTAGTATCAGACAGCAGTAGTATCAGACAGCAGTAGTAACAGACAGCAGTAGTAACAGACAGCAGTAGTATCAGACAGCAGTAGTAACAGACAGCAGTAGTATCAGACAGCAGTAGTATCAGACAGCAGTAGTAACAGACAGCAGTAGTAGTATCAGACAGACAGCAGTAGTAACAGACAGCAGTAGTATCAGACAGCAGTAGTAACAGACAGCAGTAGTAGTATCAGACAGCAGTAGTAACAGACAGCAGTAGTATCAGACAGCAGTAGTAACAGACAGCAGTAGTAGTATCAGACAGCAGTAGTAACAGACAGCAGTAGTATCAGACAGCAGTAGTAGCAGACAGCAGTAGTATCAGACAGACAGCAGTAGTAACAGACAGCAGTAGTAACAGACAGCAGTAGTAGCAGACAGCAGTAGTAACAGACAGCAGTAGTAGCAGAGAGCAGTAGTAGCAGACAGCAGTAGTAACAGACAGCAGTAGTATCAGACAGACAGCAGTAGTAACAGACAGCAGTAGTAACAGACAGCAGTAGTAGCAGACAGCAGTAGTAACAGACAGCAGTAGTAGCAGAGAGCAGTAGTAGCAGACAGCAGTAGTATCAGACAGACAGCAGTAGTATCAGACAGCAGTAGTAACAGACAGCAGTAGTAGCAGACAGCAGTAGTAACAGACAGCAGTAGTAGCAGAGAGCAGTAGTAGCAGACAGCAGTAGTAACAGACAGCAGTAGTATCAGACAGCAGTAGTATCAGACAGCAGTAGTAACAGACAGCAGTAGTATCAGACAGCAGTAGTATCAGACAGCCAGCAGTAGTATCAGACAGCAGTAGTAGTATAAGACAGCAGTAGTATCAGACAGCAGTAGTAACAGACAGCAGTAGTATCAGACAGACAGCAGTAGTAACAGACAGCAGTAGTAACAGACAGCAGTAGTATCAGACAGCAGTAGTAGCAGACAGCAGTAGTAGTAGACAGCAGTAGTATCAGACAGCAGTAGTAACAGACAGCAGTAGTATCAGACAGCAGTAGTAACAGACAGCAGTAGTATCAGACAGACAGCAGTAGTAACAGACAGCAGTAGTATCAGACAGCAGTAGTATCAGACAGCAGTAGTATCAGACAGCAGTAGTATCAGACAGCAGTAGTATCAGACAGCAGTAGTAGTAGACAGCAGTAGTATCAGACAGCAGTAGTATCAGACAGCAGTAGTATCAGACAGCAGTAGTATCAGACAGCAGTAGTAGCAGACAGCAGTAGTAACAGACAGCAGTAGTAACAGACAGCAGTAGTAACAGACAGCAGTAGTATCAGACAGCAGTAGTATCAGACAGCAGTAGTAGCAGACAGCAGTAGTATCAGACAGCAGTAGTAGCAGACAGCAGTAGTAACAGACAGCAGTAGTATCAGACAGACAGCAGTAGTAACAGACAGCAGTAGTATCAGACAGCAGTAGTAACAGACAGCAGTAGTAGTATCAGACAGCAGTAGTAACAGACAGCAGTAGTATCAGACAGCAGTAGTATCAGACAGACAGCAGTAGTATCAGACAGACAGCAGTAGTAACAGACAGCAGTAGTAACAGACAGCAGTAGTATCAGACAGACAGCAGTAGTATCAGACAGCAGTAGTATCAGACAGACAGCAGTAGTATCAGACAGCAGTAGTAGCAGACAGCAGTAGTAGCAGACAGCAGTAGTAACAGACAGCAGTAGTAACAGACAGCAGTAGTAACAGACAGCAGTAGTATCAGACAGACAGCAGTAGTATCAGACAGCAGTAGTAACAGACAGCAGTAGTATCAGACAGCAGTAGTAGCAGTAGTAGCAGACAGCAGTAGTAACAGACAGCAGTAGTAACAGACAGCAGTAGTAGCAGACAGCAGTAGTAACAGACAGCAGTAGTAGCAGACAGCAGTAGTAGCAGACAGCAGTAGTAGCAGACAGCAGTAGTAACAGACAGCAGTAGTAACAGACAGCAGTAGTATCAGACACGGCAGTAGTCAACGTTCACTTCTCCTCGTCAAAAGTTGTGTCTGCTGGCTGTGATTGGACGATGGCGGCCATGTTCCCAGTGTTCCAAGCGGACACTCAACGTCCTCGTTCCACAGCCCCATATGATAAGTACATGTGAGTTGGAGTGAAAACAAAATCACTTTTGGAGATTCAACCCCCCCCCCCCCCGATCTACAATTATCCTACGTCCATATTTTAGACTCTCCGGGCAATGGAGCTCCTTGTGTTTTCTGGGGGCAAAAATATCTTTATGCTATTATCACCTCTGTGGCAAGAGCCTTGCTCTGCTCTAATGGCCATACTCTGCAGTAAATGGCTAGGATTCAACTCTCCTCTCTGCCTAGAGACATGATTGCAGGGCTGTTACAGACCAGTCTCCTACTAAGAAGCTGATTGCCCACCACACACATCCTTTCTACGAATCACTGCTCTAGCTTAATGTCAGAGGAGCTCCACTTAGAGAGAGAGAAAGACAGAGAGAGAGACAGAGAGAGAGAGACAGAGACAGAGAGAGAGAGACAGAGAGAGACAGAGAGAGAGACAGAGAGAGAGAGAGAGAGAGAGACAGAGAGAGACAGAGAGAGAGACAGAGACAGAGAGAGACAGAGACAGAGAGAGAGAGAGAGAGAGACAGAGAGAGAGAGAGAGAGAGAGAGAGAGAGAGACAGAGACAGAGACAGAGAGAGCAAACATCTACACACACTACTTGTCCCCTATATAGTGAACTACAAATGGAGCGGAGCCCTATTGGACCAGAGCACAAAAAGGCCGCGGGTCAAGAGTAGGTCACCATCTAGGGCCTAGGGTTCCATTTGGGGACGGAGACAGGAACTCATTGCCCTGATTGGATGCATCTCAGTGCTCCAGGTCTATAGGACTTTTAGGACTGGAAAGCAGGGGAGGGTCTCTACATGTCCAGAATATCAGCTAGCTAGCTGAATATCTCATATCTGCCCGTAGAGAACATCTAGCTAGCTGAATATCTCATATCTTCCTGTCTAGAGAGCTAGCCGAATATCTCCCCATAGAGAACAGAGAGCTAGCTGAATATCTCATATCTGCCCGTAGAGAACATCTAGCTAGCTGAATATCTCATATCTGCCCGTAGAGAACATCTAGCTAGCTGAATATCTCATATCTCCCTGTAGAGAACATCTAGCTAGCTGAATATCTCATATCTTCCTGTCTAGAGAACATCTAGCTAGCTGAATATCTCATATCTGCCCGTAGAGAACATCTAGCTAGCTGAATATCTCATATCTTCCTGTCTAGAGAACAGCTAGCTAGCTGAATATCTCATATCTCCCCGTAGAGAACAGCTAGCTAGCTGAATATCTCATATCTCCCCGTATAGAGAGCGAGCTGAATATCTCATATCTTCCCGTAGAGAACATCTAGCTAGCTGAATATCTCATATCTTCCTGTCTAGAGAACAGCTAGCTAGCTGAATAGCTCATATCTCCCCGTAGAGAACAGCTAGCTACCTGAATAGCTCATATCTCCCCGTAGAGAACAGCTAGCTAGCTGATGGATTGGACTAGTGTCCATATGTACCCCCAGCCGGTACAGTCCACTCAGTCACTCAGTCAGTCATCCTCGGGTACAAATTATATGATCTTAGACACCTTAGCCACCAGTCTGTCTGACTGTGACGTCGGGTGGACCTTAAGCCGATCAGGGTCCTGTCATATACACTCTGAGGTGGATTAGTCGGGCCTAGGTGGCTCCCGGGGGCGTAATGGACGCTCTGGGGTCGATGGAAAGGGATGCCAGGCCAGGCCAGGCCCTAATCAGGCCATTCACCCACCTCAAGTTGAGCGGCTCGAGGCGGGAGAGCTGATAATCTCTGATTGCTATTCAACTCTGTTCGCTGACTACCTCCTGTTTTTTCCTCTCATTCGACTGCACCACACTGTCAGGGCTCCTTGGCTGCAAGGCCTGACATCAAAACCCCCCTCGACAGAGAAGAAAAGAGAGGAGGAAACGGAGAAAAGGAGCAGTGGAGCGTGGAAATGGGAGAGAAGAGAAGACGAGGGAGGAAGGATGGAGAGAGAGAGAGGGTTGAGTCAGGCTGTAGCTACTGAAGAGAAAACCTCCTCTACCCAGTGTGACAGACTAGTTAAGAGAGGCTGTATCTACTGAAGAGAAAACCTCCTCTACCCAGTGTGATAGACTAGTTAAGAGAGGCTGTATCTACTGAAGAGAAAACCTCCTCTACCCAGTGTGATAGACTAGTTAAGAGAGGCTGTAGCTACTGAAGAGAAAACCTCCTCTCCCCAGTGTGACAGACTAGTTAAGAGAGGCTGTATCTACTGAAGAGAAAACCTCCTCTACCCAGTGTGATAGACTAGTTAAGAGAGGCTGTAGCTACTGAAGAGAAAACCTCCTCTACCCAGTGTGACAGACTAGTTAAGAGAGGCTGTAGCTACTGAAGAGAAAACCTCCTCTACCCAGTGTGACAGACTAGTTAAGAGAGGCTGTATCTACTGAAGAGAAAACCTCCTCTACCCAGTGTGATAGACTAGTTAAGAGAGGCTGTAGCTACTGAAGAGAAAACCTCCTCTACCCAGTGTGACAGACTAGTTAAGAGAGGCTGTATCTACTGAAGAGAAAACCTCCTCTCCTCTACCCAGTGTGCCAGACTAGTTAAGAGAGGCTGTATCTACTGAAGAGAAAACCTCCTCTACCCAGTGTGACAGACTAGTTAAGAGAGGCTGTAGCTACTGAAGAGAAAACCTCCTCTCCTCTACCCAGTGTGACAGACTAGTTAAGAGAGGCTGTAGCTACTGAAGAGAAAACCTCCTCTCCTCTACCCAGTGTGCCAGACTAGTTAAGAGAGGCTGTAGCTACTGAAGAGAAAACCTCCTCTACCCAGTGTGCCAGACTAGTTAAGAGAGGCTGTAGCTACTGAAGAGAAAACCTCCTCTACCCAGTGTGACAGACTAGTTAAGAGAGGCTGTAGCTACTGTAGAGAAAACCTTCTCTCCTCTACCCAGTGTGACAGACTAGTTAAGAGAGGCTGTAGCTACTGAAGAGAAAACCTCCTCTACCCAGTGTGGCAGACTAGTTAAGAGAGGCTGTAGCTACTGAAGAGAAAACCTCCTCTACCCAGTGTGACAGACTAGTTAAGAGAGGCTGTAGCTACTGAAGAGAAAACCTCCTCTACCCAGTGTGACAGACTAGTTAAGAGAGGCTGTAGCTACTGAAGAGAAAACCTCCTCTACCCAGTGTGACAGACTAGTTAAGAGAGGCTGTAGCTACTGAAGAGAAAACCTCCTCTCCTCTACCCAGTGTGCCAGACTAGTTAAGAGAGGCTGTAGCTACTGAAGAGAAAACCTCCTCTACCCAGTGTGACAGACTAGTTAAGAGAGGCTGTAGCTACTGAAGAGAAAACCTCCTCTCCTCTACCCAGTGTGACAGACTAGTTAAGAGAGGCTGTAGCTACTGAAGAGAAAACCTCCTCTACCCAGTGTGACAGACTAGTTAAGAGAGGCTGTAGCTACTGAAGAGAAAACCTCCTCTACCCAGTGTGACAGACTAGTTAAGAGAGGCTGTAGCTACTGAAGAGAAAACCTCCTCTCCTCTACCCAGTGTGACAGACTAGTTAAGAGAGGCTGTAGCTACTGAAGAGAACACCTCCTCTACCCAGTGTGACAGACTAGTTAAGAGAGGCTGTAGCTACTGAAGAGAAAACCTTCTCTACCCAGTGTGACAGACTAGTTAAGAGAGGCTGTAGCTACTGAAGAGAAAACCTCCTCTCCTCTAACCAGTGTGACAGACTAGTTAAGAGAGGCTGTAGCTACTGAAGAGAAAACCTCCTCTACCCAGTGTGATCTAACAGCAGACTAGTTAAGAGAGGCTGTAGCTACTGAAGAGAAAACCTCCTCTACCCAGTGTGACAGACTATTTAAGAGAGGCTGTAGCTACTGAAGAGAAAACCTCCTCTCCTCTACCCAGTGTGACAGACTAGTTAAGAGAGGCTGTATCTACTGAAGAGAAAACCTCCTCTACCCAGTGTGACAGACTAGTTAAGAGAGGCTGTAGCTACTGAAGAGAAAACCTCCTCTACCCAGTGTGCAAGACTAGTTAAGAGAGCTGTATCCACTATTACAGTATGTCTCTGTCGAGACTCTCACCTTCATCCTATAACACCGCCTGCATCCCAAACGACACCCTACAACGTGCACTTCATTTGACCAGGGCACCGAGAGCACTCATCAAAAAGTAGTGCAGTATCAAATAGGGAGAACAGGGTGTAATTTGGAAAAATCCCCCAGATCACTTTCACCATCCAAGTACAGAGCAACAAGCTGCAGAGAGACGAGAGGGGACTCCCGATGCGTTGGAGTCAGAGAGCGCCGGGCTGACCAAGACGATCTGTCTGGCGTTAGTCATTAAGAATCCATTCCTAGACGGAGACAACACAGCCCCGGTCGGTTAATGATGTGGGGGTCGAATGAAGTCCTCGTCGCCGTGACTCTCAGCGGTAATTGAATTCAAAACACTCCCATCTTATCTCCCCTACCGCACACTGTCACAGCCCAACCACGGAACCACAGATTAGCCTAGCGGAATCATGGAACCACAGATTAGCCTAGCGGAATCATGGAACCACGGAACCACAGATTAGCCTAGCAAAATCATGGAACCACGGAACCACAGATTAGCCGAGTGGAATCATGGAACCACGGAACCACAGATTAGCCTAGCGGAACCACAGATTAGCCTAGTGGAATCATGGAACCACGTAACCACAGATTAGCCTAGCGGAATCATGGAACCACGGAACCACAGATTAGCCTAGCGGAATCATGGAACCACAGATTAGCCTAGCGGAATCATGGACCCCCAGATTAGCCTAGCGGAATCATGGAACCCCAGAACCACAGATTAGCCTAGAGGAATCATGGAACCACATATTAGCATAGCGGAATCATGGAACCGGTGCTTAGGGGGAACCACGGCATAGTGCTGTATAACCCAGAGCCCATCCCTCATAATCAGCCTAACGCCATATCTCTAATGTCCTGTGTGAGAGGAGGGGCCAGATATCACTCTGTCTGGTCTATCTAATAGGAGAGATATCACTCTGTCTGGTCTATCTAATAGGAGAGATATCACTCTGTCTGGTCTATCTAATAGGAGGGATTAGATATCACTCTGTCTGGTCTATCTAATAGGAGAGATATCACTCTGTCTGGTCTATCTAATAGGAGAGATATCACTCTGTCTGGTCTATCTAATAGGAGAGATATCACTCTGTCTGGTCTATCTAATAGGAGAGATATCACTCTGTCTGGTCTATCTAATAGGAGAGATATCACTCTGTCTGGTCTATCTAATAGGAGAGATATCACTCTGTCTGGTCTATCTAATAGGAGAGATATCACTCTGTCTGGTCTATCTAATAGGAGAGATATCACTCTGTCTGGTCTATCTAATAGGCCAGATATCACTCTGTCTGGTCTATCTAATAGGAGAGATATCACTCTGTCTATCTAATAGGTCTATCTAATAGGAGAGATATCACTCTGTCTGGTCTATCTAATAGGAGAGATATCACTCTGTCTGGTCTATCTAATAGGAGAGATATCACTCTGTCTGGTCTATCTAATAGGAGAGATATCACTCTGTCTGGTCTATCTAATAGGAGAGATATCACTCTGTCTGGTCTATCTAATAGGAGAGATATCACTCTGTCTGGTCTATCTAATAGGAGAGATATCACTCTGTCTGGTCTATCTAATAGGAGAGATATCACTCTGTCTGGTCTATCTAATAGGAGAGATATCACTCTGTCTGGTCTATCTAATAGGAGAGATATCACTCTGTCTGGTCCATCTAATAGGAGAGATATCACTCTGTCTGGTCTATCTAATAGGCCAGATATCACTCTGTCTGGTCTATCTAATAGGAGAGATATCACTCTGTCTGGTCCATCTAATAGGAGAGATATCACTCTGTCTGGTCTATCTAATAGGCCAGATATCACTCTGTCTGGTCCATCTAATAGGAGAGATATCACTCTGTCTGGTCTATCTAATAGGAGGGATTTCACTCTGTCTGGTCTATCTAATAGGAGAGATATCACTCCGTCTGGCCAATCTAATAGGAGAGATATCACTCTGTCTGGTCTATCTAATAGGAGAGATATCACTCTGTCTGGTCTATCTAATAGGAGGGGTTAGATATCACTCTGTCTGGTCTATCTAATAGGAGAGATATCACTCTGTCTGGTCTATCTAATAGGAGAGATATCACTCTGTCTGGTCTATCTAATAGGAGGGGTTAGATATCACTCTGTCTGGTCTATCTAATAGGAGAGATATCACTCCGTCTGGTCTATCTAATAGGAGAGATATCACTCTGTCTGGTCTATCTAATAGGAGAGATATCACTCTGTCTGGTCTATCTAATAGGAGAGATATCACTCTGTCTGGTCTATCTAATAGGAGGGATTTCACTCTGTCTGGTCTATCTAATAGGAGAGATATCACTCTGTCTGGTCTATCTAATAGGAGGGATTTCACTCTGTCTGGTCTATCTAATAGGAGAGATATCACTCTGTCTGGTCTATCTAATAGTAGAGATATCACTCTGTCTGGTCTATCTAATAGGAGAGATATCACTCTGTCTGGCCTATCTAATAGGAGGGTCTGGTCCTAGATATCACTCTGTCTGGTCTATCTAATAGGAGAGATATCACTCCGTCTGGTCTATCTAATAGGAGAGATATCACTCTGTCTGGTCTATCTAATAGGAGAGATATCACTCTGTCTGGTCTATCTAATAGTAGAGATATCACTCTGTCTGGTCTATCTAATAGGAGAGATATCACTCTGTCTGGTCTATCTAATAGGAGGGGTTAGATATCACTCTGTCTGGTCTATCTAATAGGAGAGATATCACTCTGTCTGGTCTATCTAATAGGAGAGATATCACTCTGTCTGGTCTATCTAATAGGAGAGATATCACTCTGTCTGGTCTATCTAATAGGAGGGGCCAGATATCACTCCGTCTGGTCTATCTAATAGGAGAGATATCACTCTGTCTGGTCTATCTAATAGGAGAGATATCACTCTGTCTGGTCTATCTAATAGGAGGAGTTAGATATCACTCTGTCTGGTCTATCTAATAGGAGAGATATCACTCTGTCTGGTCTATCTAATAGGAGAGATATCACTCTGTCTGGTCTATCTAATAGGAGAGATATCACTCTGTCTGGTCTATCTAATAGGAGAGATATCACTCTGTCTGGTCTATCTAATAGGAGAGATATCACTCTGTCTGGCCAATCTAATAGGAGAGATATCACTCTGTCTGGTCTATCTAATAGGAGAGATATCACTCTGTCTGGTCTATCTAATTGGAGGGACCAGATATCACTCTGTCTGGTCTATCTAATAGGAGGGGCCAGATATCACTCTGTCTGGTCTATCTAATAGGAGAGATATCACTCTGTCTGGTCTATCTAATAGGAGAGATATCACTCTGTCTGGTCTATCTAATAGGAGTGGTTCTAGACCCCTCTCTGTCTATCTTATAGGAGTTGTTCTAGATCACTCTGTCTACCTTATAGGAGTGGTTCTAGATACCTCTCTGTCTATCTTATAGGAGTGGTTCTAGATCCCTCTCTGTCTATCTTATAGGAGTGGTTCTAGATCACTCTGTCTACCTTATAGGAGTGGTTCTAGATACCTCTCTGTCTATCTTATAGGAGTTGTTCTTATAGGAGATATATCTCTGTCTATCTTATAGGAGTGGTTCTAGATCACTCTGTCTATCTTATAGGAGTGGTTCTAGTGTTCTCTGTCTATCTTATAGGAGTGGTTCTAGTGTTCTATGTCTATCTTATAGGAGTGGTTCTAGATCCCTCTCTATCTATCTTATAGGAGTGGTTCTAGTGTTCTCTGTCTATCTTATAGGAGTGGTTCTAGATCCCTCTCTATCTATCTTATAGGAGTGGTTCTAGTGTTCTCTGTCTATCTTATAGGAGTGGTTCTAGATCCCTCTCTATCTATCTTATAGGAGTGGTTCTAATGTTCTCTGTCTATCTTATAAGAGTGGTTCTAATGTTCTCTGTCTATCTTATAAGAGTGGTTCTAATGTTCTCTGTCTATCTTATAGGAGTGGTTCTAATGTTCTCTGTCTATCTCATAAGAGTGGTTCTAATGTTCTCTGTCTATCTTATAAGAGTGGTTCTAATGTTCTCTGTCTATCTTATATGAGTGGTTCTAATGTTCTCTGTCTATCTCATAAGAGTGGTTCTAATGTTCTCTGTCTATCTTATAAGAGTGGTTCTAATGTTCTCTGTCTATCTTATAAGAGTGGTTCTAATGTTCTCTGTCTATCTTATAGGAGTGGTTCTAATGTTCTCTGTCTATCTCATAAGAGTGGTTCTAATGTTCTCTGTCTATCTTATAAGAGTGGTTCTAATGTTCTCTGTCTATCTTATATGAGTGGTTCTAATGTTCTCTGTCTATCTCATAAGAGTGGTTCTAATGTTCTCTGTCTATCTTATAGGAGTGGTTCTAATGTTCTCTGTCTATCTTATAGGAGTGGTTCTAATGTTCTCTGTCTATCTTATAGGAGTGGTTCTAATGTTCTCTGTCTATCTTATAAGAGTGGTTCTAATGTTCTCTGTCTATCTTATAAGAGTGGTTCTAATGTTCTCTGTCTATCTTATAAGAGTGGTTCTAATGTTCTCTGTCTATCTTATAAGAGTGGTTCTAATGTTCTCTGTCTATCTTATAAGAGTGGTTCTAGTGTTCTCTGTCTATCTTATAGGAGTGGTTCTAATGTTCTCTGTCTATCTTATAAGAGTGGTTCTAATGTTCTCTGTCTATCTTATAAGAGTGGTTCTAGTGTTCTCTGTGTCTGAGGGGAGGCACTAAGATAATTATCGTGATGTTCATTAAATCTTTAAGCCTGAGGTGTTAACAGTGGCAGATTTACACCGTGCGTGGATGATGTGTAGAGACTCATCGATGAGATGAGGTGGAGTTGATGAACTGGGCAGGAAGTAGTTTCCTACGACAGGAACAGGAACTAGAGATTAACCATCTGACTGTTTTACGGCACCAGACGTCTTGATTATCCCCTCATATCTGACATGATCTGATGTGCTGGGGGTGAAGATGTCTTTGTGAAGGTGTGGAGGGTGAAGAAGTAGTATTTGTGAAGGTGTTGAGGGTGAAGATGTCTTTGTGAAGGTGTGGAGGGTGAAGAAGTAGTATTTGTGAAGGTGTTGAGGGTGAAGATGTCTTTGTGAAGGTGTGGAGGGTGAAGAAGTAGTATTTGTGAAGGTGTGGAGGGTGAAGCTGTCTTTGTGAAGGTGTTGAGAGTGAAGATGTATTGGTGAAGATGTCTTTGTGAAGGTGTTGAGGGTGAAGCTGTCTTTGTGAAGGTGTGGAGGGTGAAGAGGTATTTGTGAAGGTGTTGAGGGTGAAGAGGTATTTGTGAAGGTGTGGAGGGTGAAGAGGTATTTGTGAAGGTGTTGAGGGTGAAGAGGTATTTGTGAAGGTGTTGAGGGTGAAGATGTATTTGTGAAGGTGCTCATTACAGTAAGTCTGCGTTACAAATGGCAGCCTACTCCCTTCATAGTAAGGATCTGGTCTAAAGTAGTGCACTATATAGGGAATAGTGTGCCATAGGGCTCTGGTCTAAATTAGTGCACTTTATAGGGAATAGGGTTCCATAGGGCTCTGGTCTAAAGTAGTGCACTATATAGGGAATAGGGTTCCATAGGGCTCTGGTCTAAAGTAGTGCACTATATAGGGAATAGGGTTCTATAGGGCTCTGGTCTAAAGTAGTGCACTACATAGGGAATAGGGTTCCATAGGGCTCTGGTCTAAAGTAGTGCACTATATAGGGAATATGGCTCCATATGGCTCTGGTCTAAAGTAGTGCACTATATAGGGAATATGGCTCCATAGGGCTCTGGTCTAAAGTAGTGCACTATATAGGGAATAGGGTTCCATAGGGCTCTGGTCTAAAGTAGTGCACTATATAGGGAATATGGCTCCATAGGTCTCTGGTCTAAAGTAGTGCACTATATAGGGAATATGGCTCCATAGGGCTCTGGTCTAAAGTAGTGCACTATATAGGGAATAGGGTTCCATAGGGCTCTGGTCTAAAGTAGTGCACTACATAGGGAATAGGGTGCCATTTAAGGATGCAGGCCCTGTGTTTCAGTCTCCTGGTGTGTTTGTCAGTAATCATTCTCACTGATCTGCCATCGCTGCCCGCCCAAAGGCACGCTGCTGTCCTGAAGTGTCCCCGTTGCCATGGTGACAGGTTGCCATGCCGACTGGTTTCTGATTGGCTCGGCTTAAGAGAGAGGTGTCTTGTCTGTGTAGATGGAATATGGTGCGTTTCTTCTCCAGTGGTCTCTCGTCTCTCGTCTTGCACTATCAAGGTAATGTCTCCTTTTGTTCAGGTTCAAATCCTCTGGTCATCCCGTCATGAGCGGTTGGTTCACAGCACAACAAACAGAATTTGTGTTTTTTTTCTTTTTTTAAAGCACCCAATCTCAAAACCAACATCCTGAAATTCCTAAATCCCAAACTCCATTGGATTCCAATGGGGTCTGGATCTAAAGGGACCCCGGGGAATAGGGTTCTGGGGACCCTGGGGTGAGGATGCTGGGGAAGGGGGTGAGGATGCTGGGGACCCTGGTCTGAGGATATAGGGGTTCCCCGGGGGTGAAATGTGGGGATCCCCGGGGAATGAGGATGCTGGGGACCCCGGTCTGAGGATGCAGGGGTTCCCTCTGGGGTGAGGATAGGGGTTCCCCGGGGGTGAGGATGCTGGGGACCCCGGGGGGTGAGGATGCAGGGGTTCCCCGGGGGGTGAGGATGCAGGGGTTCCCCGGGGGGTGAGGATGCTGGGGATCCCCGGGGGTGAGGATGCTGGGGATCCCCGGGGGGTGAGGATGCAGGGGTTCCCCGGGGGGTGAGGATGCAGGGGTTCCCCGGGGGGTGAGGATGCTGGGGATCCCCCAGTGAGGATGCAGGGGTTCCCGGGGGTGAGGATGCTGGGGATCCCTGGTCACTGGGGTTGGTTCAGGATGCTGGGGATCCCGAACAGAGGATGCTGGGGATCCCTGAGGTGAATGCATCCCTGAGGTGATGATCCTGGGGACCCCGGGGGGTGAGGATGCTGGGGATCCCCGGGGGGGTGAGGATGCAGGGGATCCCCGGGGGATGAGGATGCAGGGGATCCCCGGGGGGGGTGAGGATAATGGGGATCCCGAGGTGAGGATGCTGGGGATCCCGAGGTGAGGATGCTGGGGATCCCTGAGGTGAGGATGCTGGGGATCCCGAGGTGAGGATGCTGGGGTTCCCCGAGGTGAGGATACTGGGGATCCCGAGGTGAGGATGCTGGGGATCCCTGAGGTGAGGATGCTGGGGATCCCGAGGTGATGATGCTGGGGACCCCGGGGGGTGAGGATGCTGGGGACCCCGGGGGGTGAGGATGCTGGGGATCCCCGGGGGGGTGAGGATGCAGGGGATCCCCGTGGTGAGGATGCTGGGGCTCCCCGAGGTGAGGATGCTGGGGTTGGCTGGGAGGGAGATTTGCTCTGATCTACTCTGCTCAGGCCTTTGGGGGTGAGGATGCCGGGGATCCCCAGGGGGTGAGGATGCTGGGGATCCCCGAGGTGAGGATGCTGGTGATCCCCAGGGGGTGAGGATGCTGGGGATACCCGAGGTGAGGATGCTGGGGTTGGCTGGGAGGGAGATTTGCTCTGATCCACTCTGCTCAGGCCTTTGGGGGTGAGGATGCTGGGGTTGGCTGGGAGGGAGATTTGCTCTGATCCACTCTGCTCAGGCCTTTGGGGGTGAGGATGCTGGGGTTGGCTGGGAGGGAGATTTGCTCTGATCCACTCTGCTCAGGCCTTTGGGGGTGAGGATGCTGGGGTTGGCTGGGAGGGAGATTTGCTCTGATCCACTCTGCTCAGGCCATTGGGGGCTCCAGGCTCCTTTTCACTCTTTTCAAATGTGTCCCAAATGGCAACCTATTCCCTACATAGTGCACTTCTCTCGATTGGTGGTGACTGTGATTCAGTATGCCAGGGGTACACATGAAACAAGCCCTTGTTGTTGTTGTCCTGAGGAAAATGACCCTCTCTGGGACTTCCTGCAGAGGAGTTTACAACACACGCTTCCTTCAGATGTGGCTTGTCCTTATAGAGGACTGAGGTCCCAGCCTGAAGGCAGGTAGGGACGCTTGGTGTGTGTGTGTGTGTGTGTGTGTGTAACACAGGTGACACAGCCTGTTTGAGAGGAAATGAGTGAAACAGCATTTTAACAGATCTGCACCACTGTCTGTGTTGGTACCTACACAGCATTTTAACAGCAGGTTATATTCTGATACACGTTTCTGTGTGTGTGTTTGAGGTGTGTGTGTGTGTGTTTGAGGTGTGTGTGTGTGTGTGTTTGAGGTGTGTGTGTGTTTGATGTGTGTGTGTGTGTGTGTTTGATGTGTGTGTGTGTGTGTGTGTGTGTGTGTGTGTGTGTGTGTGTGTGTGTGTGTGTGTGTGTTTGGTGTGTGTGTGTGTGTGTGTTTGAGGTGTGTGTGTGTGTGTGTGAGGTGTGTGTGTGTGTTTGAGGTGTGTGTGTGTGTGTTTGATGTGTGTGTGTGTGTGTTTGATGTGTGTGTGTGTGTGTTTGATGTGTGTGTGTGTGTGTTTGATGTGTGTGTGTGTGTGTTTGAGGTGTGTGTGTGTGTGTGTGTGTGTTTGAGGTGTGTGTGTGTGTGTGTGTGTGTGTTTGAGGTGTGTGTATGTGTGTTTGAGGTGTGTGTTTGTGTGTGTGTGTGTGTGTGTGTGTGTGTTTGAGGTGTGTGTGTGTGTGTGTGTGTGTGTTTGAGGTGTGTGTGTGTGTTTGAGGTGTGTGTGTGTGTTTGAGGTGTGTGTGTGTGAGGTGTGTGTGTTTGAGGTGAGTGTGTGTGTGTTTGAGGTGTGTGTGTGTGTGTGTTTGAGGTGTGTGTGTGTGTGTTTGAGGTGTGTGTGTGTGTTTGTATGTGTGTGTTTGAGGTGTGTGTGTGTGTTTGTATGTGTGTGTTTGAGGTGTGTGTGTGTGAGGTGTGTGTGTTTGAGGTGAGTGTGTGTGTGTTTGAGGTGTGTGTGTGTGTGAGTTGAGGTGTGTGTGTGAGTTGAGGTGTGTGTGTGTGTTTGAGGTGTGTGTGTGTGTGTGAGTTGAGGTAGGAAGATGTACTGTAGAGAAAACAGAGATAAATCACCTGATTTGACAGTCAGACTTTTAGAACAATGACATGAAACATCAATTAAACTGCAGCAGGACCGAGAGAAAGGAGAGCTGCTCAAGACACACACACACCTCAAACACACACCTCAAACACACACACACTCACTCACTCACTCACTCACTCACTCTCTTGTCTCTGTCAGAGATTGGGCTCAGTAAAGTGATTGAATATCACCCACTTATATCCCACCCGGAGAGGGGGGAGAGAGGAGGTGGGGAGGAGGAGGAGAGGTGGGAGAGAGGAGGAGGGGAGGAGAGAGGAGGAGGGGAGGAGGAGGAGAGGGGGGAGAGAGGAGGTGGGGAGGAGGAGGAGAGGTGGGAGAGAGGAGGTGGGGAGGAGGAGGAGAGGTGGGAGAGAGGAGGAGGGGAGGAGGAGGAGGGGATGATGAGGAGAGGGGGGAGAGAGGAGGAGGAGAGGTGGGAGAGAGGAGGAGGGGGGAGAGAGGGAGGAGGAGGGGATGATGAGGAGAGGGGGGAGAGAGGAGGAGGGGAGGAGAGGTGGGAGAGAGGAGGAGGGGGAGGGGAGAAGGGGAGGAGGAGGAGAGGGGGGAGAGGGAGGAGAGGTGGGAGAGAGGAGGAGGGGAGGAGGAGGGGATGATGAGGAGAGGGGGAGAGAGGAGGAGGGGAGGAGGAGGAGGGTGAGGGAGAGATGAGGAGGGGAGGGAGGAGGGAGAGGTGGGAGAGAGGGGGAGGGGGAGGAAAGAGGGAGGGGGAGAGGAGGAGAGGAGGAGGAGAGGGGGAGGGGGAGGAGAGGGGGGAGAGGGGGGAGGGGAGGAGGAGAGAGAGGAGGGGGAGAGGGGGAGAGAGAGGAGGAGAGGAGGAGGAGGAGGAAGAGAGGAGACACACACACTTATTTCTTACTATACTTGTGAGGACTTTCTGGGGACCAACAATTGATTCCCATTCAAAATCCTATTTCTCCTCAACCCTTTAGTGAAGACTGGCAGAATGCCCTCACATCTCTGAATTTGAGTTGGTTTTACTATTCTAGTGAGGACTTGTTACTGACAGGTATAGTAAAATATGTACACACACACACACACACACACACACACACACACACACACACACACACACACACACACACACACACACACACACACACACACACACACACAACTTTACTCTGACTTTGGTTTCAACTCCCCTCTCTGCTATAATACATCTTCTAACTTATCTGAAGAAGGGAGGGAGGGGTGAGGGGGGAGGAAGGGATGGAGGGAGGGAGGGAGGGGGGGAGGAAGGGATGGAGGGAGGGAGGGAGGGGGGGATGGAGGGAGGGATAGAGGGAGGGAGAGGTAGAGAGAGAGAGGAGAGAGAGAGGTAGAGATAGGGGAAGAGAGAGGAGGAAAAAGGATTGAGGCAGTCTGAATCATCCTAATGGTCTCAGATTAAGTTTATTACAGTATAACTGTTATAACCACCTGTTATAACCTCTACCATCTGATAGACTGAGGAGAGGAGGGATCAAAGGACTCTCAGCATGGGGGAATAAAGAGCTCTCAGCACGGGGAACAAAGAGCTCTCAGCACGGGGAACAAAGAGCTCTCAGCACGGGGAATAAAGAGCTCTCAGCACGGGGAACAAAGAGCTCTCAGCACGGGGAACAAAGAGCTCTCAGCACGGGGAATAAAGAGCTCTAAGCACGGGGAACAAAGAGCTCTAAGCACGGGGAACAAAGAGCTCTCAGCACGGGAATAAAGAGCTCTAAGCACGGGGAACAAAGAGCTCTCAGCACGGGGAACAAAGAGCTCTCAGCACGGGGAATAAAGAGCTCTCAGCACGGGGAACAAAGAGCTCTCAGCACGGGGAACAAAGAGCTCTCAGCACGGGGAATAAAGAGCTCTAAGCACGGGGAATAAAGAGCTCTCAGCACGGGGAACAAAGAGCTCTCAGCACGGGGAATAAAGAGCTCTAAGCACGGGGAATAAAGAGCTCTCAGCACGGGGAATAAAGAGCTCTAAGCACGGGGAACAAAGAGCTCTCAGCACGGGAATAAAGAGCTCTAAGCACGGGGAACAAAGAGCTCTCAGCATGGGGAATAAAGAGCTCTCAGCATGGGGAATAAAGAGCTCTAAGCATGGGGAATAAAGAGCTCTAAGCACGGGGAATAAAGAGCTCTAAGCACGGGGAATAAAGAGCTCTAAGCACGGGGAACAAAGAGCTCTCAGCATGGGGAACAAAGAGCTCTCAGCATGGGGAATAAAGAGCTCTCAGCATGGGGAATAAAGAGCTCTCAGCACTGGGAATAAAGAGCTCTCAGCATGGGGGAATAAAGAGCTCTCAGCATGGGGAATAAAGAGCTCTCAGCACGGGGGAATAAAGAGCTCTAAGCACGGGGGAATAAAGAGCTCTAAGCATGGGGGAATAAAGAGCTCTCAGCACGGGGAATAAAGAGCTCTCAGCACGGGGGAATAAAGAGCTCTCAGCATGGGGAATAAAGAGCTCTAAGCATGGGGAATAAAGAGCTCTCAGCACGGGGAATAAAGAGCTCTAAGCATGGGGAATAAAGAGCTCTCAGCACGGGGAATAAAGAGCTCTAAGCATGGGGAATAAAGAGCTCTAAGCATGGGGAATAAAGAGCTCTCAGCATGGGGAATAAAGAGCTCTAAGCATGGGGAATAAAGAGATCTAAGCACGGGGAATAAAGAGCTCTAAGCATGGGGGAATAAAGAGCTCTAAGCATGGGGGAATAAAGAGTCTACTGGA
This sequence comes from Oncorhynchus masou masou, assembly GCF_036934945.1. Taxonomy (NCBI): domain Eukaryota; kingdom Metazoa; phylum Chordata; class Actinopteri; order Salmoniformes; family Salmonidae; genus Oncorhynchus; species Oncorhynchus masou. Next base: position 1,332,713 of record NC_088218.1, on the reverse strand, counting down.
AGAAAAGGTATAATGAAGTGTTTAACAGGTCAAAGTTCAGATCCCAGACCGGGTCTTCTCTTCATCAGGAACAAGAAGAGTCTTCCGGAAACAATCTGCTACTTACAACCTATTCTGCAAGGAAACGGAGGAGTGTTTCTGCCGACGTCTTGGCTGTTGGTTTGAGCTCCCAGAACCCCTTGCAGGTAGAAGAGACGTACCGTGGTCTTCATTTCCCACAGCGAGGACCAGGGGCCTTTCAGAACGCCCTTTGCCCTCCATTTCAAGCTCTAATTCCAGAAGTCGACCGTCCATCCATGATCATTGTGAGGTCGGGGATCACTAAAGACATCTGGAGGTAATCCCCCCCCCCTCCTCAGAACGACCCAGTTACTCCTTTAGAGCCTGGCTGGGCTTCCCCTCACACACACACAGCAGGGGACGAGGATCACACTACACCAGTGTGTGTGTGTGTGTGTGTGTGTGTGTGTGTGTGTGTGTGTGTGTGTGTGTGTGTGTGTGTGTGTGTGTGTGTGCGCGTGTGTGTCTGATTCAACATTGCAAGGAGAGAGCTCACCTCCAACCATCAGTAGATTAAAGTAAGATTTTACAAGCCTTAATTCAACATGTTACCAAGAAAACCATTCCCTTATCTTAATTCAACATGTTACCAAGACTACCGTTCCCTTATCTTAATTCAACATGTTACCAAGACTACTGTTCCCTTATCTTAATTCAACATGTCTCCAAGACTACTGTTCCCTTGTCTTAATTCAACATGTTTCCAAGACTACTGTTCCCTTATCTTAATTCAACATGTTTCCAAGACTACTGCTCCCTTGTCTTAATTCAACATGTTACCAAGACTACTGTTCCCTTATCTTACGTCAACATGTTACCATGACAACTGTTCCCTTATCTTAATTCAACATGTTACCAAGACTACTGTTCCCTTATCTTACGTCAACATGTTACCATGACAACTGTTCCCTTATCTTAATTCAACATGTTACCAAGACTACTGTTCCCTTGATTAAAATCTTCAATTCAAAATGATTGATCTTACCATTACTCTCTGTATCTCCCTATCTTAATTCAACATTAATACAGCAACTGGTCCTGTTTAGACTCAACAGACTGAGTCACGATGCTCTGACACACACAGACACTAACTCTGGACGGGTCATGGTACTGACTGGGGACTGTCTCTGTCCTGTAACTCTGGAAGGGTCATGGTACTGACTGGGGACTGTCCTGTCCTGTATCTTAATTCAACATGTACTGACTGGACTACTGTCTTGTCTTAACTCAACATGTTACCAAGTACTGACTGGGGACTGTCTCTGTCCTGTAACTCTGGAACATGGTACTGACTGGGGACTGTCTCTGTCCTGTAACTCTGGACGGGTCATGGTACTGACTGGGGACTGTCTCTGTCCTGTAACTCTGGACGGGTCATGGTACTGACTGGGGACTGTCTCTGTCCTGTAACTCTGGACGGGTCATGGTACTGACTGGGGACTGTCTCTGTCCTGTAGCTCTGGGTGGGTCATGGTACTGACTGGGGACTGTCTCTGTCCTGTAACTCTGGACGGGTCATGGTACTGACTGGGGACTGTCTCTGTCCTGTAACTCTGGACGGGTCATGGTACTGACTGGGGACTGTCTCTGTCCTGTAACTCTGGACGGGTCATGGTACTGACTGGGGACTGTCTCTGTCCTGTAACTCTGGACGGGTCATGGTACTGACTGGGGACTGTCTCTGTCCTGTAACTCTGGACGGGTCATGGTACTGACTGGGGACTGTCTCTGTCCTGTAACTCTGGACGGGTCATGGTACTGACTGGGACTGTCTCTGTCCTGTAACTCTGGACGGGTCATGGTACTGACTGGGGACTGTCTCTGTCCTGTAACTCTGGACGGGTCATGGTACTGACTGGGGACTGTCTCTGTCCTGTAACTCTGGACGGGTCATGGTACTGACTGGGGACTGTCTCTGTCCTGTAACTCTGGACGGGTCATGGTACTGACTGGGGACTGTCTCTGTCCTGTAACTCTGGACGGGTCATGGTACTGACTGGGGACTGTCTCTGTCCTGTAACTCTGGACGGGTCATGGTACTGACTGGGGACTGTCTCTGTCCTGTAACTCTGGACGGGTCATGGTACTGACTGGGGACTGTCTCTGTCCTGTAACTCTGGACGGGTCATGGTACTGACTGGGGACTGTCTCTGTCCTGTAACTGGATGGGTCATGGTACTGACGGGGGACTGTCTCTGTCCTGTAACTCTGGACGGGTCATGGTACTGACTGGGGACTGTCTCTGTCCTGTAACTCTGGACGGGTCATGGTACTGACTGGGGACTGTCTCTGTCCTGTAGCTCTGGACGGGTCATGGTACTGACTGGGGACTGTCTCTGTCCTGTAACTCTGGACGGGTCATGGTACTGACTGGGGACTGTCTCTGTCCTGTAACTCTGGACGGGTCATGGTACTGACTGGGGACTGTCTCTGTCCTGTAACTCTGGACGGGTCATGGTACTGACTGGGGACTGTCTCTGTCCTGTAACTCTGGACGGGTCATGGTACTGACTGGGGACTGTCTCTGTCCTGTAACTCTGGACGGGTCATGGTACTGACTGGGGACTGTCTCTGTCCTGTAACTCTGGACGGGTCATGGTACTGACTGGGGACTGTCTCTGTCCTGTAACTCTGGACGGGTCATGGTACTGACTGGGGACTGTCTGTCCTGTAACTCTGGACGGGTCATGGTACTGACTGGGGACTGTCTCTGTCCTGTAACTCTGGACGGGTCATGGTACTGACTGGGGACTGTCTCTGTCCTGTAACTCTGGATGGGTCATGGTACTGACTGGGGACTGTCTCTGTAACTCTGGACGGGTCATGGTACTGACTGGGGACTGTCTCTGTCCTGTAACTCTGGACGGGTCATGGTACTGACTGGGGACTGTCTCTGTCCTGTAACTCTGGACGGGTCATGGTACTGACTGGGGACTGTCTCTGTCCTGTAACTCTGGACGGGTCATGGTACTGACTGGGGACTGTCTCTGTCCTGTAACTCTGGACGGGTCATGGTACTGACTGGGGACTGTCTCTGTCCTGTAACTCTGGACGGGTCATGGTACTGACTGGGGACTGTCTCTGTCCTGTAACTCTGGACGGGTCATGGTACTGACTGGGGACTGTCTCTGTCCTGTAACTCTGGACGGGTCATGGTACTGACGGGGGTAGAGAGGGGCCAAGGGACTGACTGTGTCGGCTCGGCAGGAACCAGATTTAAAAATAAAATTAATAATATTTAATGAGACAAGTCAGTTAAAGAACTAATTCTTATTTACAATGATGGCCAAACCCGGACAAACCCAGACCACGCTGGGTGAATTGTGCTCCGCCCCTATGGGACTCCCAATCAAAGCCGGTTGTGATACAGCCTGGATTCGAACCAGTGTGTCTGTAATGACGCCTCCAGTACTGAGGTGCAGTGCTCAATGGGAGCCCAATGAAGGGAGGGAAGGAGGGATGGAAGGAGGGATATAAGGAGTGAGGGAAGGAGTGAGGTAAGGAGGGATGGAAGGAGGGATGGGAGTGAGGGAAGGAGGGAGGGAAGGAGGTATGTAAGGAGTGAGGGAAGGAGGGATGGAAGGAGGGATGTAAGGAGTGAGGGAAGGAGGGAGGGAAGGAGGGATGTAAGGAGTGAGGGAAGGAGTGAGGGAAGGAGGGAGGGAAGGAGGGATGTAAGGAGTGAGGGAAGGAGGGAGGGAAGGAGGGATGTAAGGAGTGAGGGAAGGAGGGATGGAAGGAGGGAGGGAAGGAGGGATGGAAGGAGAGAGGGGCCAAGGGAGTGAGCTGTGAGAGACAGGGGCCGAGTGGTTACCACTCACAGGGATGGAGGGATGGAACGAGGGAGGGAAGGAGGGACGGAGGGAGAGAGGGGCCAAGTGGTAACCACTCACAGGGATGGAGGGAGGGAAGGAGAGATGGAAGGAGAGAGGGAAGGAGAGATGGAAGGAGGGAGTGAAGGAGGGAGGGGCCGAGTGGTTACCACTCACAGGGAAGGAGGGAGGGAAGGAAAGATGGAAGGAGGGAGGGAAGGAGAGAGGGAAGGAGAGAGGGAAGGAGAGAGGGAAGGAGAGAGGGAAGGAGAGAGGGGCCGAGTGGTTACCACTCACAGGGAAGGAGGGAGGGAAGGAAGGAGAGATGGAAGGAGGGAGGGGCCGAGTGGTTACCACTCACAGGGACGGAGGGAGGGAAGGAGGGATGTAAAGGAGGGAGGGAAGGAGAGATGGAAGGAGGGAGGGGCCGAGTGGTTACCACTCACAGGGACGGAGGGAGGGAAGGAGGGATGTAAAGGAGGGAGGGAAGGAGAGATGGAAGGAGGGAGGGGCCGACTGGTTACCACTCACAGGGACGGAGGGAGTGAAGGAGGGATGTAAAGGAGGGAGGGGCCGAGTGGTTACCACTCACAGGGAAGGTGGGATGTAAAGGAGGGAGGGAAGGAGAGATGGGCCGAGTTGTTACCACTCACAGGGAAGGAGGGATGTAAAGGAGGGAGGGAAGGAGGGATGTAAAGGAGGGAGTGAAGGAGAGATGGAAGGAGGGAGGGGCCGAGTGGTTACCACTCAAGGGATGGAGAGAGGGATGTAAGGAGGGAGGGAAGGAGTGAGGGAAGGAGAGATGAAAGGAGGGAGGGGCCGAGTGGTTACCACTCACAGGGAAGGAGGGATGTAAAGGAGGGAGGGAGGGAGGGATGTAAGGAGGGAGGGAAGGAGAGATGGAAGGAGGGAGGGGCAGAGTGGTTACCACTCACAGGGAGGGAGGGAGGGATGTAAGGAGGGAGGGAAGGAGTGAGGGAAGGAGAGGTGGAAGGAGGGAAGGAGTGAGGGAAGGAGGGATGGAAAGAGAGAGGGGCCGAGTGGTTACCATTCACAGGGATGGAGGGAGGGAAGGAGAGAGGGAAGGAGAGAGGGAAGGAGAGAGGGAAGGAGGGAGGGAAGGAGAGAGGGGCCGAGTGGTTACCACTCACAGGGATGGAGAGAGGGAAGGAGAGAGGGAAGGAGAGAGGGAAGGAGAGAGGGAAGGAGAGAGGGAAGGAGGGAGGGAAGGAGAGAGGGGCCGAGTGGTTACCACTCACAGGGATGGAGGGAGGGATGTAATGAGGGAGGGAAGGAGAGAGGGAAGGAGGTAAGGAGTGAGGGAAGGAGGGATGGAAAGAGAGATGGGCCGAGTGGTTACCATTCACAGGGAAGGAGGGAGGGAAGGAGGGAGGGAAGGAGAGAGGGAAGGAGAGAGGGGCCGAGTGGTTACCATTCACAGGGATGGAGGGAGGGAAGGAGGGAGGGGCCGAGTGGTTACCATTCACAGGGATGGAGGGAGGGAAGGAGGGAGGGGCCGAGTGGTTACCATTCACAGGGATGGAGGGAGGGAAGGAGGGAGGGGCCGAGTGGTTACCACTCACAGGGATGGAGGGAGGAGCAGTGTTATTTAAGAGGCAGACAGCAGAGAGGGAGAAATGAAGATGAATGTTGGGGCCGGGAGGAGTGAGGGATGAGGGGCTAATTAGCCATGTTGGCACTGGGGGGGGGGGGCAGAGGAGAGGAGGCGGAGATGAAAGCAGAGGGGGCCGGCCTTCAGTGACACAGCAGAGCCTGGGGCTTGCCTGGTCTGTGAGGCTGTGTCCCAGGCAGAGAGAAGAGGGCAAGGGGGTAGAGGACGGTCACCCGGCCCCAGGACCTCCACACCACCAGGGGCCTTCACCAGCCAGTCAGCCGGCACATCACGCACGCTCTCTCTCTTCTTCCCCCCTCTTTCACTCTCTCTCTCTCCCTCCTTCTCTTTCTGTGTGTCTCTGGCTTCCCTCTCTCTCTGTGACATTTCCGTCCCAGAATGCACTGTGTCCTTCGTTTCTTCTTGCTGTAGGACATGATGTGAGAGGGATGGTTAAGTATGAGGTGAAGAGCGGTCGGGCAACGCTGTGGCACTTCACCCTGTGATGGATCACACCAGGCCACTAACTCATTCTCTTCCTCTCCCTTCTTCTCTCTCTCTTCCTCCCTTCCTCCCACCCTTGAACTCTCCCTCTCTTTCTTCCTCTCTCTCCCTTTCACCCTCGCCTCTCTCTCTCCCTTCCACCCTCGCCTCTCTCTCTCCCTTCCACCCTGGCTCTCTCTTCGCCTCTCTCCCCCTTCCACCCTGGCTCTCTCTTCGCCTCTCTCCCTTCCACCCTGGCTCTCTCTTCGCCTCTCCCTCCCTTCCACCCTGGCTCTCTCTTCGCCTCTCTCTCTCTCCTTTCCACCCTGGCTCTCTCTTCGCCTCTCTCTCTCCCTTCCACCCTGGCTCTCTCTTCGCCTCTCTCTCCCCTCCACCCTGGCTCTCTCCTCGCCTCTCTCTCTCCCTTCCACCCTCGCTCTCTCTTCGCCTCTCTCTCTCCCTTCCACCCTGGCTCTCTCTTCGCCTCTCCCTCCCTTCCACCCTGGCTCTCTCTTCGCCTCTCTCTCTCTCCCTTCCACCCTGGCTCTCTCTTCGCCTCTCTCTCTCCCTTCCACCCTGTCTCTCTCTTCGCCTCTCTCTCTCCCTTCCACCCTGGCTCTCTCTTCGCCTCTCTCTCTCTCCCTTCCACCCTGGCTCTCTCTTCGCCTCTCTCTCTCCCTTCCACCCTGGCTCTCTCTTCGCCTCTCTCCCCCCTCCACCCTGGCTCTCTCCTCGCCTCTCTCTCTCCCTTCCACCCTCGCTCTCTCTTCGCCTCTCTCTCTCCCTTCCACCCTGGCTCTCTCTTCGCCTCTCTCTCTCCCTTCCACCCTGGCTCTCTCTTCGCCTCTCTCTCTCCCTTCCACCCTCGCCTCTCTCTCCCTCCCTTCCACCCTGGCTCTCTCTTCGCCTCTCTCTCTCCCTTCCACCCTGCCTCTCTTCGCCTCTCCTCTCCCTTCCACCCTGGCTCTCTCTTCGCCTCTCTCTCTCCCTTCCACCCTGGCTCTCTCTTCGCCTCTCTCTCTCCCTTCCACCCTGGCTCTCTCTTCACCTCTCTCTCTCCCTTCCACCCTGGCTCTCTCTTCGCCTCTCTCTCCCCCCACCCTTGCCTCTCTCTTCGCCTCTCTCTCCCCTTCCACCCTGGCTCTCTCTTCGCCTCTCTCTCCCTTCCACCCTGGCTCTCTCTTCGCCTCTCTCTCTCCCTTCCACCCTCGCCTCTCTCTCTCCCTTCCACCTTGCCTCTCTCTTCGCCTCTCTCTCTCCCTTCCACCCTGGCTCTCTCTTCCCTCTCTCTCTCCCTTCCACCCTCGCCTCTCTCTCCCTCCCTTCCACCCTGGCTCTCTCTTCGCCTCTCTCTCTCCCTTCCACCCTCGCCTCTCTCTCTCCCTTCCACCCTGGCTCTCTCTTCGCCTCTCTCTCTCCCTTCCACCCTGGCTCTCTCTTCGCCTCTCTCTTCGCCTCTCTCTCCCCTTCCACCCTCGCTCTCTCTTCACCTCTCTCTCTCCCTTCCACCCTCGCCTCTCTCTCTCCCTTCCACCCTGACTCTCTCTCTCCCTTCCACCCTGGCTCTCTCTTCGCCTCTCTCTCTCCCTTCCACCCTCGCTCTCTCTTCACCTCTCTCTCTCCCTTCCACCCTGGCTCTCTCCTCGCCTCTCTCTCCCTCCCTTCCACCCTCGCTCTCTCTTCACCTCTCTCTCTCCCTTCCACCCTGGCTCTCTCTTCGCCTCTCTCTCTCCCTTCCACCCTGGCTCTCTCTTCGCCTCTCTCTCCCCTTCCACCCTGGCTCTCTCTCGCCTCTCTCTCTCCCTTCCACCCTGGCTCTCTCTTCGCCTCTCCCTCCCTTCCACCCTGGCTCTCTCTTCACCTCTCTCTCTCCCTTCCACCCTCGCCTCTCTCTCCTCTCCCTCCATTCCACCCTGGCTCTCTCTTCGCCTCTCTCTCCCCTTCCACCCTGCCTCTCTCTTCGCCTCTCTCTCCCCTTCCACCCTGGCTCTCTCTTCGCCTCTCTCTCCCCTTCCACCCTCGCTCTCTCTCCCTTCCACCCTCTCTCTCTCTCCCTTCCACCCTGGCTCTCTCTTCGCCTCTCCCTTCCACCCTGGCTCTCTCTTCGCCTCTCTCTCTCTTCCACCCTCGCTCTCTCTCTCTCTCTCCCTTCCACCCTGGCTCTCTCTTCGCCTCTCTCTCTCCCTTCCACCCTGGCTCTCTCTTCGCCTCTCTCTCTCCCTTCCACCCTGGCTCTCTCTCTCCTCTTCCACCCTCGCTCTCTCCCTCCCTTCCACCCTGGCTCTCTCTCTCCCTTCCACCCTCGCCTCTCTCTCCCTTCCACCCTCGCCTCTCTCTCCCTTCCACCCTGGCTCTCTCTTCGCCTCTCTCTCTCCCTTCCACCCTGGCTCTCTCTTCGCCTCTCTCTCTCCCTTCCACCCTCGCTCTCTCTTCACCTCTCTCTCTCCCTTCCACCCTCGCCTCTCTCTCCCTTCCACCCTCGCCTCTCTCTCTCTTCCACCCTGGCTCTCTCTTCGCCTCTCTCTCTCCCTTCCACCCTGGCTCTCTCTTCGCCTCTCTCTCCCCCTTCCACCCTGGCTCTCTCTTCGCCTCTCTCTCTCTCCCTTCCACCCTGGCTCTCTCTTCGCCTCTCTCTCTCCCTTCCACCCTGGCTCTCTCTTCGACCTCTCTCTCTCCCTTCCACCCTCGCTCTCTCTCTCCCTTCCACCCTGGCTCTCTCTTCACCTCTCTCTCTCCCTTCCACCCTCGCTCTCTCTTCGCCTCTCTCTCTCCCTTCCACCCTTGCTCTCTCTTCGCGAGAGAGATAGAGAATGAGAGATAGGAAGGGAGAGAAATAGATGGAGAGAGATGGAGAGAGTGAGAGTGCGAGACAGAGAGAGAATTGGCGCGGGCACTAGAAAAGTCTGCAGCACCCGGCCTCTAGAATCCGAAGTCAAATGTCTGCTGTTTGCTGATGATCTGGTGCTTCTGTCACCAACCAAGGAGGGCCTACAGCAGCACCTAGATCTTCTGCACAGATTCTGTCAGACCTGGGCCCTGACAGTAAATCTCAGTAAGACCAAAATAATGGTGTTCCAAAAAAGGTCCAGTCACCAGGACCACAAATACAAATTCCATCTAGACACTGTTGCCCTAGAGCACACAAAAAACTATACATACCTTGGCCTAAACATCAGCGCCACAGGTAACTTCCACAAAGCTGTGAACGATCTGAGAGACAAGGCAAGAAGGGCATTCTATGCCATCAAAAGGAACATCAAATGTGACATACCAATTAGGATTTGGCTAAAAATACTTGAATCAGTCATAGAGCCCATTGCCCTTTATGGTTGTGAGGTCTGGGGTCCGCTCACCAACCAAGACTTCACAAAATGGGACAAACACCAAATTGAGACTCTGCACACAGAATTCTGCAAAAATATCCTCTGTGTACAACGTAGAACACCAAATAATGCATGCAGAGCAGAATTAGGCCGATACCCACTAGTTATCAAAATCCAGAAAAGAGACGTTAAATTCTCTTCAACCACCTAAAAGGAAGCGATTCCCAAACCTTCCATAACAAAGACATCACCGACAGAGAGATGAACGTGGAGAAGAGTCCCCTAAGCAAGCTGGTCCTGGGGCACACCCCACAGAGCCCCAGGACAGCAGCACAATTAGAGCCAACCAAATAATGAGAAAACAAAAAGATAATTACTTGACACATTGGAAAGAATTAACAAAAAAACAGAGCAAACTAGAATGCTATTTGGCCCTACACAGAGAGTACACAGCGGCAGAATACCTGACCACTGTGACTGACCCAAAATTAAGGAAAGCTTTGACTATGTACAGACTAAGTGAGCATAGCCTTGCTATTGAGAAAGGCCACCGTAGGCAGACATGGCTCTCAAGAGAAGACAGGCTATGTGCTCACTGCCCACAAAATGAGGTGGAAACTGAGCTGCACTTCCTAACCTCCTGCCCAATGTATGACCATATTAAAGAGACATATTTCCCTCAGATTACACAGATCCACAAAGAATTCGAAAACAAATCCAATTTTGATAAACTCCCATATCTACAGGGTGAAATTCCACAGTGTGCCATCAGAGCAGCAAGATTTGTGACCTGTTGCCACGAGAAAAGGGCAACCAGTGAAGAACACGCACCATTGTAAATACAACCCATATCTATGCTTATTTATTTTATCTTGTGTCCTTTACCATCTGTACATTGTTAAAACACTGCATATATATATAATATGACATTTGTAATGTCTTTATTGTTTTGAAACTTCTGTATGTGTAATGTTTTCAGTTCATTTTTATTGTTTATTTCACTTATGTATATGATCTACCTCACTTGCTTTGGCAACGTTAACACATGTTTCCCATGCCAATAAAGCCCTGGAATTGAATTGAATTAGAGATAGATAGCGATATAGAGATAGAGAGCGATATAGAGATAGATAGATGGAGAGGGATAGAGAGAGATAGATAGAGAGCGATAGAGATAGATGGAGAGGGAGAGAGAGCGATAGAGAGCGATATAGAGAGATAGAGAGCGATAGAGCGATATAGAGATATAGTAGTATTATTCATGAATGCCCGTACCCAGCTGGCAGGGATCCCCATTGAAGGCAATATGAAGTAACAGGGCCAAGGCTTAATGTTTTAATGGTCTCCATAATTAGGGAGGAAAACCCTGGACAGGAGGCCCACCAAGAGGCCTCGTTTATCTTTCAGAGAACAGAAAAAACATACAACAAATCCTGCATATCCCTTCCTGTGTTCCAAATGGCACTCTATGACCTATATAGTGCACTACTGTTAACTAGGACCCCTAGTCTCTATATAGTGCACTACTGTTAACCAGGACCCCTAGTCTCTATATAGTACTACTGTTAACTAGGACCCCTAGTCTCTATATAGTGCACTACTGTTAACCAGGACCCCTAGTCTCTATATAGTGCACTACTGTTAACCAGGACCCCTAGTCTCTATATAGGGCACTACTGTTAACCAGGACCCCTAGTCTCTATATAGTGCACTACTGTTAACCAGGACCCCTAGTCTCTATATAGGGCACTACTGTTAACCAGGACCCCTAGTCTCTATATAGGGCACTACTGTTAACCAGGACCCCTAGTCTCTATATAGGGCACTACTGTTAACCAGGACCCCTAGTCTCTATATAGTGCACTACTGTTAACTAGGACCCCTAGTCACTATATAGTGCACTACTGTTAACCAGGACCCCTTGTCTCTATATAGGGCACTACTGTTAACCAGGACCCCTAGTCTCTATATAGTGCACTACTGTTAACCAGGACCCCTAGTCTCTATATAGGGCACTACTGTTAACCAGGACCCCTAGTCTCTATATAGTGCACTACTGTTAACCAGGACCCCTAGTCTCTATATAGTGCACTACTGTTAACCAGGACCCCTAGTCTCTATATAGGGCACTACTGTTAACCAGGACCCCTAGTCTCTATATAGGGCACTACTGTTAACACTACTCTATAACACTACTGTTAACCAGACCCCTAGTCTCTATATAGTGCACTACTGTTAACCAGGACCCCCCTAGTCTCTATATAGGCACTACTGTTAACCAGGACCCCTAGTCTCTATATAGTGCACTACTGTTAACCAGAACCCCTAGTCTCTATATAGTGCACTACTGTTAACCAGGACCCCTAGTCTCTATATAGTGCACTACTGTTAACCAGGACCCCTAGTCTCTATATAGTACACTACTGTTAACCAGGACCTATAGTCTCTATATAGTACACTACTGTTAACCAGGACCCCTAGTCTCTATATAGTACACTACTTTGTGTTGAGACCAGTCCAGTGTGTTGAGACCAGTCCAGTGTGTTGAGACCAGTCCAGTGTGTTGAGACCAGTCCAGTGTGTTGAGACCAGTCCAGTGTGTTGAGACCAGTCCAGTGTGTTGAGACCAGTCCAGTCCAGTGTGTTGAGACCAGTCCAGTGTGTTGAGACCAGTCAGTGTGTTGAGACCAGTACAGTGTGTTGAGACCAGTCCAGTGTGTTGAGACCAGTCCAGTGTGTTGAGACCAGTCCAGTGTGTTGAGACCAGTCCAGTGTGTTGAGACCAGTCCAGTGTGTTGAGACCAGTCCAGTGTGTTGAGACCAGTACAGTGTGTTGAGACCAGTCCAGTGTGTTGAGACCAGTCCAGTGTGTCGAGACCAGTCCAGTGTGTCCAGTGAGACCAGTCCAGTGTGTTGAGACCAGTCCAGTGTGTTGAGACCAGTCCAGTGTGTTGAGACCAGTCCAGTGTGTCGAGACCAGTCCAGTGTGTCGAGACCAGTCCAGTGTGTCGAGACCAGTCCAGTGTGTCGAGACCAGTCCAGTGTGTCGAGACCAGTCCAGTGTGTCGAGACCAGTCCAGTGTGTCGAGACCAGTCCAGTGTGTTGAGACCAGTCCAGTGTGTTGAGACCAGTCCAGTGTGTT
>NC_088218.1:1293537-1319780 GCF_036934945.1 Oncorhynchus masou masou | reverse complement strand
TTGTACTTCGTTCAGTTACAATATTGCTCCCCGTGCTTAGAGCTCTTTATTCCCCGTGCTTAGAGCTCTTTATTCATGCTTAGAGCTCTTTATTCCCCATGCTGAGAGCTCTTTATTCCCCATGCTTAGAGCTCTTTATTCCCCATGCTTAGAGCTCTTTATTCCCCGTGCTTAGAGCTCTTTATTCCCCGTGCTTAGAGCTCTTTATTCCCCGTGCTTAGAGCTCTTTATTCCCCGTGCTTAGAGCTCTTTATTCCCCAGTGCTTAGAGCTCTTTATTCCCCGTGCTTAGAGCTCTTTATTCCCCGTGCTTAGAGCTCTTTATTCCCCCATGCTGAGAGCTCTTTATTCCCCGTGCTGAGAGCTCTTTATTCCCCATGCTGAGAGCTCTTTATTCCCCATGCTGAGAGCTCTTTATTCCCCGTGCTTAGAGCTCTTTATTCCCCATGCTTAGAGCTCTTTATTCCCCGTGCTTAGAGCTCTTTATTCCCCCATGCTGAGAGCTCTTTATTCCCCGTGCTTAGAGCTCTTTATTCCCCCGTGCTTAGAGCTCTTTATTCCCCGTGCTTAGAGCTCTTTATTCCCCATGCTGAGAGCTCTTTATTCCCCGTGCTTAGAGCTCTTTATTCCCCATGCTGAGAGCTCTTTGTTCCCCGTGCTTAGAGCTCTTTATTCCCCTTGCTTAGAGCTCTTTGTTCCCCATGCTTAGAGCTCTTTATTCCCCCGTGCTGAGAGCTCTTTGTTCCCCGTGCTGAGAGCTCTTTATTCCCCGTGCTGAGAGCTCTTTATTCCCCGTGCTGAGAGCTCTTTGTTCCCCGTGCTTAGAGCTCTTTGTTCCCCCATGCTGAGAGTCCTTTGATCCCTCCTCTACTCAGTCTATCAGATGGTAGAGGTTATAACAGGTGGTTATAACAGTTATACTGTAATAAACATCTGAGACCATTAGGATGATTCAGACTGCCTCAATCCTTTTTCCCTCCTCTCTCTTCCCCTCTCTCTACCTCTCTCTCTCCTCTCTCTCTCTCTCCCTCCCTCTCTCCCTCCTCCATCCCCCTCCCTCCCTCCATCCCTTCCTCCCCCCTCCCTCCCTCCTGTCCCTTCCTCCCCCTCCACCCTCCTCCCTTCTTCAGATAAATTCAGAAGATGTATTATAGCAGAGGGGTTGAGCAAAGTCAGAGTAAAGTTGTGTGTGTGTGTGTGTGTGTGTGTGTGTGTGTGTGTGTGTGTGTGTGTGTGTGTGTGTGTGTGTGTGTGTGTGTGTGTGTGTGTGTGTACATATTTTACTATACCTGTCAGTAACAAGTCCTCACTAGAATAGTAAAACCAACTCAAATTCAGAGATGTGAGGGCATTCTGCCAGTCTTCACTAAAGGGTTGAGGAGAAATAGGATTTTGAATGGGAATCAATTGTTGGTCCCCAGAAAGTCCTCACAAGTATAGTAAGAAATAAGTGTGTGTGTCTCCTCTCTTCCTCCTCCTCTCCTCCTCTCTCTCCCCCTTCTCCTCCTCTCCTCCTCTCTCCCCCCTCTCCTCCTCTCCTCCTCTCTCTCCCCTCTCCTCCCCTCCTCCTCTCTCCTCCTCCTCTCCTCCTCTCCCCCCTCTCTTCCTCCCCTCCCCCTCTCTCCCACCTCTCCTCCCCTCCCTCATCTCTCCCACCTCTCCTCCTCCTCCCCTCCTCCTCTCTCCCCCTCTCCTCATCATCCCTCCCCTCCCTCCTCCCCTCCTCCCTCTCTCCCACCTCTCTCCTCCTCTCTCCCCCTCCTCTCCCTCCCTCCTCCCCCTCTCTCCCTCCTCCCCTCCTCCTCTCTCCCACCTCTCCTCTCCTCCTCCCTCTCTCCCCCTCTCCCTCATCATCCCCTCCCTCCTCTCCTCTCTCCCCCCTCCCTCCCTCTCTCCCACCTCTCCTCCTCCTCCTCTCCCCCCTCTCCTCATCATCCCCTCCCCTCCTCCTCCCCTCCTCCTCTCTCCCACCTCTCCCCTCCCCTCCTCCCCACCTCCTCTCTCCCACCTCTCCCTCCTCCTCCCCCACCTCCCTCTCTCCCCCTCTCCTCCTCCTCCTCCCCTCCCCTCCTCCCCTCCTCCCCTCCTCCTCTCTCCCACCTCTCCCTCCTCCCCTCCCCCCCACCTCCTCTCCCCCCTCTCCGGGTGGGATATAAGTGGGTGATATTCAATCACTTTACTGAGCCCAATCTCTGACAGAGACAAGAGTGAGTGAGTGAGTGAGTGAGTGAGTGAGTGAGTGTGTGTGTTTGAGGTGTGTGTTGAGGTGTGTGTGTCTTGAGCAGCTCTCCTTTCTCTCGGTCCTGCTGCAGTTTAATTGATGTTTCATGTCATTGTTCTAAAAGTCTGACTGTCAAATCAGGTGATTTATCTCTGTTTTCTCTACAGTACATCTTCCTCACACACAACACCCTCAACTCACACACACACACACCTCAAACACACACACACACCTCAACTCACACACACACCTCAACTCACACACACACACACACACACCTCAAACACACACACACTCACCTCAAACACACACACCTCACACACACACACCTCAAACACACACACATACAAACACACACACACACCTCAAACACACACATACAAACACACACACACACCTCAAACACACACACACACACCTCAAACACACACACACACACACCTCAAACACACACACACTCACCTCAAACACACACACCTCACACACACACACCTCAAACACACACACACACCTCAAACACACACACACACACACCTCAAACACACACACACACACACCTCAAACACACACACACACACACACCACAACACACACAACACACACACCTCAAACACACACACACACACACACACACACAAACACACACCCTCAAACACACACACACACACAAACACACACCCACACACACACACACCTCAAACACACACACACACACATCAAACACACACACACACACACACTCAAACACACACACACACACACACATCAAACACACACACACACACCCTCAAACACACACACACACACACACACCAAACACACACACACACACAAACACACACACACACACACCTCAAACACACACACACACACAAACACACACACACACACACCAAACACACACACACACACACACACACACACACACAAACACACACACACACATCAAACACACACACACACACACACATCAAACACACACACACCTCAAACACACACACACACACACCTCAAACACAACACACACACACCTCAAACACACACACACACACAACACACATCAAACATAACCTCAAAACACACACACACACCAACACAGACAGTGGTGCAGATCTGTTAAAATGCTGTGTCGCTCATTTCTCTCAAACAGGCTGTGTCACCTGTGTTACACACACACACACACACACACACCCAAGCGTCCCTACCTGCCTTCAGGCTGGGACCTCAGTCCTCTATAAGGACAAGCCACATCTGAAGGAAGCGTGTGTTGTAAACTCCTCCGCATGAAGTCCTAGAGGGTCATTTTCCTCAGGACAACAACAACAAGGGCTTGTTTCATGTGTACCCCTGGCATACTGAATCACAGTCACCAGCAATCGAGAGAAGTGCACTATGTAGGGAATAGGTTGCCATTTGGGACACATTTGAAAAGAGTGAAAAGGAGCCTGGAGCCCCCAAGGCCTGAGCAGAGTGGATCCAGAGCAAATCTCCCCTCCCAGCCAACCCCGGCATCCTCACCCCAAAGGCCTGAGCAGAGTGGATCAGAGCAAATCTCCCTCCCAGCCAACCCCAGCATCCTCACCCCCAAAGGCCTAAGCAGAGTGGATCAGAGCAAATCTCCCTCCCAGCCAACCCCAGCATCCTCACCCCCAAAGGCCTGAGCAGAGTGGATCAGAGCAAATCTCCCTCCCAGCCAACCCCAGCATCCTCACCCCCAAAGGCCTGAGCAGAGTGGATCAGAGCAAATCTCCCTCCCAGCCAACCCCAGCATCCTCACCTCGGGGATCCCCAGCATCCTCACCCCCCGGGGTCCCCAGCATCATCACCTCGGGGATCCCTAGCATCCTCACCCCCCCGGGGAGCCCCAGCATCCTCACCTCGGGGATCCCCAGCATCCTCACCTCGGGGATCCCCAGCATCCTCACCTCTGGGATCCCCAGCATCCTCACCTCGGGGATCCCAGCATCAAACAGAACCCCTGGGGTCTAACGCTGGACCTGCCTGTTCCTCTCAGCGTAGGGGAGCTACACCGACTCATCCCAGATCCCCAATAACACTCCACAGAGCAAAAAAGGGGTTTGGGATTTAGGAATTTCAGGATGTTGGTTTTGAGTTTGGGTGCTTTAAAAAAAAAAAAAAACACAAATTCTGTTTGTTGTGCTGTGAACCAACCGCTCAGTGACGGGATGACCAGAGGATTTGAACCTGAACAAAAGGTAGACATTACGTTGACGGTGTAAGACGAGAGACGAGAGACCACAACTGGAGAAGAAACGCACCATATTCCATCTACACAGACAAGACACCTCTCTCTTAAGCCGAGCCAATCAGAAACCAGTCGGCATGGCAACCTGTCACCATGGCAACGGGGACACTTCAGGACAGCAGCGTGCCTTGGGCGGGCAGCGATGGCAGATCAGTGAGAATGATTACTGACAAACACACCAGGAGACTGAAACACAGGGCCTGCATCCTTAAATGGCACCCTATTCCCTATGTAGTGCACTACTTTAGACCAGAGCCCTATGGAGCCATATTCCCTATATAGTGCACTACTTTAAACCCGAGCCCTATAGAACCCTATTCCCTATATAGTGCACTACTTTAGACCAGAGCCCTATAGAACCCTATTCCCTATATAGTGCACTACTTTAGACCAGAGCCCTATAGAACCCTATTCCCTATATAGTGCACTACTTTAGACCAGAGCCCTATAGAACCCTATTCCCTATATAGTGCACTACTTTAGACCAGAGCCCTATAGAACCCTATTCCCCTATATAGTGCACTACTTTATACCAGAGCCCTATGGAACCCTATTCCCTATATAGTGCACTACTTTAGACCAGAGCCCTATGGAGCCATATTCCCTATAGTGCACTACTTTAGACAGAGCCCTATGGACCATATTCCTATATAGTGCACTACTTTAGACCAGAGCCCTATGGAACCATATTCCCTATATAGTGCACTACTTTAGACCAGAGCCCTATGGGACCATATTCCCTATATAGTGCACTACTTTAGACCAGAGCCCTATAGAACCCTATTCCCTATATAGTGCACTACTTTAGACCAGAGCCCTATAGAACCCTATTCCCCCTATATAGTGCACTACTTTAGACCAGAGCCCTATAGAACCCTATTCCCTATATAGTGCACTACTTTAGACCAGAGCCCTATGGAACCCTATTCCCTATATAGTGCACTACTTTAGACCAGAGCCCTATAGAACCCTATTCCCTATATAGTGCACTACTTTAGACCAGAGCCTATAGAACCCTATTCCTATATAGTGCACTACTTTAGACCAGAGCCCTATGGAACCCTATTCCCTATAGTGCACTACTTTAGACCAGAGCCCTATGGCACCCTATTCCCTATATAGTGCACTACTTTAGACCAGACCCTATGGCACACTATTCCCTATATAGTGCACTACTTTAGACCAGATCCTTACTATGAAGGAGTAGGCTGCCATTTGTAATGCAGACTTACTGTAATGAGCACTTTCACAAATACATCTTCACCCTCAACACCTTCACAAAGACATCTTCACCCTCCACACCTTCACAAATACTACCTCTTCACCCTCCACACCTTCACAAGACATCTTCACCCTCAACACCTTCACAAAGACAGGTTCACCCTCCACACCTTCACAAATACTACTTCTTCACCCTCAACACCTTCACAAAGACAGGTTCACCCTCAACACCTTCACAAAGACAGGTTCACCCTCAACACCTTCACAAATACTGCTACTTCACCCTCCACACCTTCACAAATACTACTTCTTCACCCTCCACCTTCACAAATACAGCTTCACCCTCAACACCTTCACAAAGACATCTTCACCAATACATCTTCACCCTCAACAACTTCACAAAGACAGCTTCACCCTCAACACCTTCACAAATACTACTTCTTCACCCTCCACACCTTCACAAAGACAACTTCACCCTCCACACCTTCACAAATACAGCTTCACCCTCAACACCTTCACAAATACTACTTCTTCACCCTCCACACCTTCACAAATACAGCTTCACCCTCAACACCTTCCACAAAGACATCTTCACCAATACATCTTCACCCTCAACACCTTCACAAAGACAGCTTCACCCTCAACACCTTCACAAATACTACTTCTTCACCCTCCACACCTTCACAAATACAGCTTCACCCTCACACCTTCACAAATACAGCTTCACCCTCAACACCTTCACAAAGACATCTTCACCAATACATCTTCACCCTCAACACCTTCACAAATACATCTTCACCCTCAACACCTTCACAAAGACAGCTTCACCCTCAACACCTTCACAAAGACAGCTTCACCCTCCACACCTTCACAAATACAGCTTCACCCTCAACACCTTCACAAATACTACTTCTTCACCCTCCACACCTTCACAAATACAGCTTCACCCTCAACACCTTCACAAAGACATCTTCACCAATACATCTTCACCCTCAACACCTTCACAAAGACAGCTTCACCCTCAACACCTTCACAAATACTACTTCTTCACCCTCCACACCTTCACAAAGACAGCTTCACCCTCCACACCTTCACAAATACAGCTTCACCCTCAACACCTTCACAAAGACATCTTCACCAATACATCTTCACCCTCAACACCTTCACAAATACATCTTCACCCTCAACACCTTCACAAAGACAGCTTCACCCTCAACACCTTCACAAAGACAGCTTCACCCTCAACACCTTCACAAAGACATCTTCACCCCCAGCACATCAGATCATGTCAGATATGAGGGGATAATCAAGACGTCTGGTGCCGTAAAACAGTCAGATGGTTAATCTCTAGTTCCTGTTCCTGTCGTAGGAAACTACTTCCTGCCCAGTTCATCAACTCCACCTCATCTCATCGATGAGTCTCTACACGTCATCCACGCACGTTGTAAATCTGCCACTGTTAACACCTCAGGCTTAAAGATTTAATGAACATCACGATAATTATCCTCCCCTCAGACACAGAGAACACTAGAACCACTCTTATAAGATAGACAGAGAACATTAGAACCACTCCTATAAGATAGACAGAGAACATTAGAACCACTCTTATAAGATAGACAGAGAACATTAGAACCACTCCTATAAGATAGACAGAGAGCACTAGAACCACTCTTATAAGATAGACAGAGAACATTTAGAACCACTCTATAAGATAGACAGAGAACATTAGAACCACTCTTATAGATAGACATTAGAACCACTCCTATAAGATAGACAGAGAACATTTAGAACCACTCTTATAAGATAGACAGAGAACATTAGAACCACTCTTATAAGATAGACAGAGAACATTTAGAACCACTCCTATAAGATAGACAGAGAACATTAGAACCACTCTTATAAGATAGACAGAGAACATTAGAACCACTCTTATAAGATAGACAGAGAACACTAGAACCACTCCTATAAGATAGACAGAGAACATTAGAACCACTCCTATAAGATAGACAGAGAACATTAGAACCACTCTTATAAGATAGACAGAGAACATTAGAACCACTCCTATAAGATAGACAGAGAACATTAGAACCACTCCTATAAGATAGACAGAGAACACCAGAACCACTCTTATAAGATAGACAGAGAACATTTAGAACCACTCCTATAAGATAGACAGAGAACATTAGAACCACTCTTATAAGATAGACAGAGAACATTAGAACCACTCTTATAAGATAGACAGAGAACATTAGAACCACTCTTATAAGATAGACAGAGAACATTAGAACCACTCTTATAAGATAGACAGAGAACATTAGGACCACTCTTATAAGATAGACAGAGAACATTAGAACCACTCCTATAAGATAACAGAGAACATTAGAACACTCTTATAAGATAGACAGAGAACTTTAGAACCACTCTTATAAGATAGACAGAGAACATTAGAACCACTCCTATAAGATAGACAGAGAACATTAGAACCACTCTTATAAGATAGACAGAGAACATTAGAACCACTCTTATAAGATAGACAGAGAACATTAGAACCACTCTATAAGATAGACAGAGAACATTAGAACCACTCTTATAAGATAGACAGAGAACATTAGAACCACTCCTATAAGATAGACAGAGAACATTAGAACCACTCTTATAAGATAGACAGAGAACATTAGAACCACTCTTATAAGATAGACAGAGAACATTAGAACCACTCCTATAAGATAGACAGAGAACACTAGAACCACTCCTATAAGATAGACAGAGAACATTAGAACCACTCTTATAAGATAGACAGAGAACATTAGAACCACTCTTATGAGATAGACAGAGAACATTAGAACCACTCCTATAAGATAGACAGAGAACATTAGAACCACTCTTATAAGATAGACAGAGAACATTAGAACCACTCTTATAAGATAGACAGAGAACATTAGAACCACTCCTATAAGATAGACAGAGAACATTAGAACCACTCTTATAAGATAGACAGAGAACATTAGAACCACTCCTATAAGATAGACAGAGAACATTAGAACCACTCTTATAAGATAGACAGAGAACATTAGAACCACTCCTATAAGATAGACAGAGAACATTAGAACCACTCTTATAAGATAGACAGAGAACATTAGAACCACTCTTATAAGATAGACAGAGAACATTAGAACCACTCTTATAAGATAGACAGAGAACATTAGAACCACTCCTATAAGATAGACAGAGAACACTAGAACCACTCCTATAAGATAGACAGAACATTAGAACCACTCTTATAAGATAGACAGAGAACACCAGAACCACTCTTATAAGATAGACAGAGAACATTAGAACCACTCCTATAAGATAGACAGAGAACACTAGAACCACTCCTATAAGATAGACAGAGAACATTAGAACCACTCTTATAAAATAGACAGAGAACACTAGAACCACTCCTATA
Source organism: Oncorhynchus masou masou (assembly GCF_036934945.1). Taxonomy (NCBI): domain Eukaryota; kingdom Metazoa; phylum Chordata; class Actinopteri; order Salmoniformes; family Salmonidae; genus Oncorhynchus; species Oncorhynchus masou. Next base: position 1,310,625 of record NC_088218.1, on the reverse strand, counting down.
AGATAGATAGAGAGGGATCTAGAACCACTCCTATAAGATAGACAGAGAACACTAGAACCACTCCTATAAGATAGATAGAGAGGGATCTAGAACCACTCCTATAAGATAGACAGAGAACACTAGAACCACTCCTATAAGATAGACAGAGTGATCTAGAACCACTCCTATAAGATAGACAGAGAGGGATCTAGAACCACTCCTATAAGAACAACTCCTATAAGATAGACAGAGAGGTATCTAGAACCACTCCTATAAGGTAGACAGAGTGATCTAGAACCACTCCTATAAGATAGACAGAGAGGGATCTAGAACCACTCCTATAAGAACAACTCCTATAAGATAGACAGAGGTATCTAGAACCACTCCTATTAGATAGGCCAGACAGTCTCTCCTATTAGTGATATCTCTCTCTATTAGATAGGCCAGACAGAGTGATATCTCTCCTATTAGATAGTCCAGACAGAGTGATATCTCTCCTATTAGATAGACCAGACAGAGTGATATCTCTCCTATTAGATAGACCAGACAGAGTGATATCTCTCCTATTAGATAGACCAGACAGAGTGATATCTCTCCTATTAGATAGACCAGACAGAGTGATATCTAGCCCCTCCTATTAGATAGACCAGACAGAGTGATATCTCTCCTATTAGATAGACCAGACAGAGTGATATCTCTCCTATTAGATAGACCAGACAGAGTGATATCTCTCCTATTAGATAGACCAGACAGAGTGATATCTCTCCTATTAGATAGACCAGACAGAGTGATATCTCTCCTATTAGATAGACCAGACAGAGTGATATCTCTCCTATTAGATAGACCAGAGTGATATCTCTCCTATTAGATAGACCAGACAGAGTGATATCTCTCCTATTAGATAGACCAGACAGAGTGATATCTGGCCCCTCCTATTAGATAGACCAGACAGGGTGATATCTAGCCCCTCCTAATAGATAGAACAGACAGTGATATCTAGCCCCTCCTATTAGATAGACCAGACAAGTGATATCTAACCCCTCCTATTAGATAGACCAGACAGAGTGATATCTCTCCTATTAGATAGGCCAGACAGAGTGATATCTCCCCTCCTATTAGATAGACCAGACAGAGTGATATCTGGCCCCTCCTATTAGATAGACCAGGCAGTGATATCTAGCCCCTCCTATTAGATAGACCAGACAGAGTGATATCTCTCCTATTAGATAGACCAGACAGAGTGATATCTCTCCTATTAGATAGACCAGACAGAGTGATATCTCTCCTATTAGATAGACCAGACAGAGTGATATATCTCCTATTAGATAGACCAGACAGAGTGATATCTCTCTATTAGATAGACCAGACAGAGTGATATCTCTCCTATTAGATAGACCAGACAGAGTGATATCTCTCTATTAGATAGACCAGACAGAGTGATATCCCCTCCTATTAGATAGACCAGACAGGGTGATATCTGGCCCCTCCTATTAGATAGACCAGACAGGGTGATATCTAGCCCCTCCTATTAGATAGAACAGACAGTGATATCTAGCCCCTCTATTAGATAGACCAGACAGAGTGATATCTAACCCCTCCTATTAGATAGACCAGACAGAGTGATATCTCTCCTATTAGATAGGCCAGACAGAGTGATATCTCTCCTATTAGATAGACCAGACAGTGATATCTGGCCCCTCCTATTAGATAGACCAGGCAGTGATATCTCCCCTCCTATTAGATAGACCAGACAGAGTGATATCTCTCTATTAGATAGACCAGACAGAGTGATATCTCTCCTATTAGATAGACCAGACAGAGTGATATATCTCCTATTAGATAGACCAGACAGAGTGATATATCTCCTATTAGATAGACCAGACAGAGTGATATCTCTCCTATTAGATAGACCAGACAGAGTGATATCTCTCCTATTATAGACCAGACAGAGTCTCCTATTAGATAGACCAGACAGAGTGATATCTCTCCTATTAGATAGACCAGACAGAGTGATATCTCTCCTATTAGATAGACCAGACAGAGTGATATCTGGCCCCTCCTATTAGATAGACCAGACAGAGTGATATCTGGCCCCTCCTATTAGATAGACCAGACAGAGTGATATCTCTCCTATTAGATAGACCAGACAGAGTGATATCTCTCCTATTAGATAGACCAGACAGAGTGATATCTAACCCCTCCTATTAGATAGACCAGACAGAGTGATATCTCTCCTATTAGATAGACCAGACAGAGTGATATCTGGCCCCTCCTATTAGATAGACCAGACAGAGTGATATCTAGCCCCTCCTATAAGATAGACCAGACAGAGTGATATCTCTCCTATTAGATAGACCAGACAGAGTGATATCTAGCCCCTCCTATAAGATAGACCAGACAGAGTGATATCTCTCCTATTAGATAGACCAGACAGAGTGATATCTGGCCCCTCCTATTAGATAGACCAGGCAGTGATATCTAGCCCCTCCTATTAGATAGACCAGACAGAGTGATATCTCTCCTATTAGATAGACCAGACAGAGTGATATCTCTCCTATTAGATAGACCAGACAGAGTGATATCTCTCCTATTAGATAGGCCAGACAGAGTGATATATCTCCTATTAGATAGACCAGACAGAGTGATATCTCTCCTATTAGATAGACCAGACAGAGTGATATCTCTCCTATTAGATAGACCAGACAGAGTGATATCTCTCTATTAGATAGACCAGACAGAGTGATATCTCTCCTATTAGATAGACCAGACAGAGTGATATCTGGCCCCTCCTAATAGATAGAACAGACAGTGATATCTAGCCCCTCCTATTAGATAGACCAGACAGAGTGATATCTAACCCCTCCTATTAGATAGACCAGACAGAGTGATATCTCTCCTATTAGATAGGCCAGACAGAGTGATATCTCTCCTATTAGATAGACCAGACAGAGTGATATCTGGCCCCTCCTATTAGATAGACCAGGCAGTGATATCTAGCCCCTCCTATTAGATAGACCAGACAGAGTGATATCTCTCCTATTAGATAGACCAGACAGAGTGATATCTCTCCTATTAGATAGACCAGACAGAGTGATATCTCTCCTATTAGATAGGCCAGACAGAGTGATATATCTCCTATTAGATAGACCAGACAGAGTGATATCTCTCCTATTAGATAGACCAGACAGAGTGATACCTCTCCTATTAGATAGACCAGACAGAGTGATATCTATCCTATTAGATAGACCAGACAGAGTGATACCTCTCCTATTAGATAGACCAGACAGAGTGATATCTGGCCCCTCCTATTAGATAGACCAGACAGGGTGATATCTAGCCCCTCCTAATAGATAGAACAGACAGTGATATCTAGCCCCTCCTATTAGATAGACCAGACAGAGTGATATCTAACCCTCCTATTAGATAGACCAGACAGAGTGATATCTCTCCTATTAGATAGGCCAGACAGAGTGATATCTCTCCTATTAGATAGACCAGACAGAGTGATATCTGGCCCCTCCTATTAGATAGACCAGGCAGTGATATCTAGCCCCTCCTATTAGATAGACCAGACAGAGTGATATCTCTCCTATTAGATAGACCAGACAGAGTGATATCTCTCCTATTAGATAGACCAGACAGAGTGATATCTCTCCTATTAGATAGGCCAGACAGAGTGATATATCTCCTATTAGATAGACCAGACAGAGTGATATATCTCCTATTAGATAGACCAGACAGAGTGATATCTCTCCTATTAGATAGACCAGACAGAGTGATATCTCTCCTATTAGATAGACCAGACAGAGTGATATCTCTCCTATTAGATAGACCAGACAGAGTGATATCTCTCCTATTAGATAGACCAGACAGAGTGATATCTGGCCCCTCCTCTTAGATAGACCAGACAGAGTGATATCTCTCCTGTTAGATAGACCAGACAGAGTGATATCTATCCTATTAGATAGACCAGACAGAGTGATATCTCTCATATTAGATAGACCAGACAGAGTGATATCTCTCCTAATAGATAGACCAGACAGAGTGATATCTAGCCCCTCCTATTAGATAGACCAGACAGAGTGATATCTCTCCTATTAGATAGACCAGACAGAGTGATATCTCTCCTATTAGATAGACCAGACAGAGTGATATCTGGCCCCTCCTATTAGATAGACCAGACAGAGTGATATCTCTCCTATTAGATAGACCAGACAGAGTGATATCTAACCCCTCCTATTAGATAGACCAGACAGAGTGATATCTCTCCTATTAGATAGACCAGACAGAGTGATATCTAATCCCTCCTATTAGATAGACCAGACAGAGTGATATCTCTCCTATTAGATAGACCAGACAGAGTGATATCTGGCCCCTCCTCTCACACAGGACATTAGAGATATGGCGTTAGGCTGATTATGAGGATGGGCTCTGGGTTATACAGCACTATGCCGTGGTTCCCCCTAAGCACCGGTTCCATGATTCCGCTAGGCTAATATGTGGTTCTGGGGTTCCGTGGTTCCATGATTCCGCTAGGCTAATCTGTGGTTCCATGATTCCGCTAGGCTAATCTGTGGTTCCGTGGTTCCATGATTCCACTAGGCTAATCTGTGGTTCTGGGGTTCCGTGGTTCCATGATTCCGCTAGGCTAATCTGTGGTTCCATGATTCCGCTAGGCTAATCTGTGGTTCTGGGGTTCCGTGGTTCCATGATTCCGCTAGGCTAATCTGTGGTTCCATGATTCCGCTAGGCTAATCTGTGGTTCCATGATTCCGCTAGGCTAATCTGTGGTTCCATGATTCCGCTAGGCTAATCTGTGGTTCCATGATTCCGCTAGGCTAATCTGTGGTTCCGTGGGTTCCGTAGGTGGGCTGTGACAGTGTGCGGTAGGGGAGATAAGATGGGAGTGTTTTGAATTCAATTACCGCTGAGAGTCACGGCGACGAGGACTTCATTCGACCCCCACATCATTAACCCTACCGGTGCTGTGTGGGGCTGTGTTGTCTCCGTCTAGGAATGGATTCTTAATGACTAACGCCAGACAGATCGTCTTGGTCAGCCCAGCGCTCTCTGACTCCAACGCATCGGTAGTCCCCTCTCGTCTCTCTGCAGCTTGTTGCTCTGTACTTGGATGGTGAAAGTGATCTGGGGGATTTTTTCCAAATTACATCCTGTTCTCCCTATTTGTACTGCACTACTTTTTGATGAGTGCTCTCAGTGCCCTGGTCAAATGAAGTGCACGTTGTAGGGTGTCGTTTGGGATGCAGGCGGTGTTATAGGATGAAGGTGAGAGTCTCGACAGAGACATACTGTAATAGTGGATACAGCCTCTCTTAACTAGTCTGTCACACTGGGTAGAGGAGGTTTTCTCTTCAGTAGCTACAGCCTGTCTTAACTAGTCTGTCACATTGGGTAGAGGAGAGGAGGTTTTCTCTTCAGTAGCTACAGCCTCTCTTAACTAGTCTGTCACACTGGGTAGAGGAGGTTTTCTCTTCAGTAGCTACAGCCTGTCTTAACTAGTCTGTCACACTGGGTAGAGGAGGTTTTCTCTTCAGTAGCTACAGCCTCTCTTAACTAGTCTGTCACACTGGGTAGAGGAGAGGAGGTTTTCTCTTCAGTAGCTACAGCCTCTCTTAACTAGTCTGTCACACTGGGTAGAGGAGAGGAGGTTTTCTCTTCAGTAGCTACAGCCTCTCTTAACTAGTCTGTCACACTGGGTAGAGGAGGTTTTCTCTTCAGTAGATACAGCCTCTCTTAACTAGTCTGTCACACTGGGTAGAGGAGGTTTTCTCTTCAGTAGATACAGCCTCTCTTAACTAGTCTGTCACACTGGGTAGAGGAGGTTTTCTCTTCAGTAGCTACAGCCTCTCTTAACTAGTCTGTCACACTGGGTAGAGGAGGTTTTCTCTTCAGTAGATACAGCCTCTCTTAACTAGTCTGTCACACTGGGTAGAGGAGGTTTTCTCTTCAGTAGATACAGCCTCTCTTAGCTAGTCTGTCACACTGGGTAGAGGAGGTTTTCTCTTCAGTAGCTACAGCCTCTCTTAACTAGTCTGTCACACTGGGTAGAGGAGAGGAGGTTTTCTCTTCAGTAGATACAGCCTCTCTTAACTAGTCTGTCACACTGGGTAGAGGAGAGGAGGTTTTCTCTTCAGTAGCTACAGCCTCTCTTAACTAGTCTATCACACTGGGTAGAGGAGGTTTTCTCTTCAGTAGATACAGCCTCTCTTAGCTAGTCTGTCACACTGGGTAGAGGAGAGGAGGTTTTCTCTTCAGTAGATACAGCCTCTCTTAACTAGTCTGGCACACTGGGTAGAGGAGGTTTTCTCTTCAGTAGCTACAGCCTGACTCAACCCTCTCTCTCTCCATCCTTCCTCCCTCGTCTTCTCTTCTCTCCCATTTCAACGCTCCACTGCTCCTTTTCTCCGTTTCCTCCTCTCTTTTCTTCTCTGTCGAGGGGGTTTTGATGTCAGGCCTTGCAGCCAAGGAGCCCTGACAGTGTGGTGCAGTCGAATGAGATTTAAACAGGAGGTAGTCAGCGAACAGAGTTGAATAGCAATCAGAGATTATCAGCTCTCCCGCCTCGAGCCGCTCAACTTGAGGTGGGTGAATGGCCTGATTAGGGCCTGGCCTGGCCTGGCATCCCTTTCCATCGACCCCAGAGCGTCCATTACGCCCCCGGGAGCCACCTAGGCCCGACTAATCCACCTCAGAGTGTATATGACAGGACCCTGATCGGCTTAAGGTCCACCCGACGTCACAGTCAGACAGACTGGTGGCTAAGGTGTCTAAGATCATATAATTTGTACCCGAGGATGACTGACTGAGTGACTGAGTGGACTGTACCGGCTGGGGGTACATATGGACACTAGTCCAATCCATCAGCTAGCTAGCTGTTCTCTACGGGAAGATATGAGATATTCAGCTCGCTCTCTATACGGGGAGATATGAGATATTCAGCTAGCTCTCTAGACAGGAAGATATGAGCTATTCAGGTAGCTAGCTGTTCTCTACGGGGAGATATGAAATATTCAGCTAGCTAGATGTTCTCTACGGGGAGATATGAGCTATTCAGCTAGCTAGATGTTCTCTACGGGCAGATATGAGATATTCAGCTTGCTAGCTGTTCTCTAGACAGGGAGATATGAGATATTCAGCTAGCTAGCTGTTCTTTAGACAGGAAGATATGAGATATTCAGCTAGCTAGCTGTTCTCTACGGGGAGATATGAGCTATTCAGTTAGCTAGATGTTCTCTATGGGGATATATTAGCTATTCAGCTAGCTAGCTGTTCTCTACGGGGAGATATTCAGCTAGCTAGATGTTCTCTACGGGGAGATATGAGATATTCAGCTAGCTAGATGTTCTCTACGGGCAGATATGAGATATTCAGCTAGCTAGATGTTCTCTACGGGCAGATATGAGATATTCAGCTAGCTAGATGTTCTCTACGGGGAGATATGAGATATTCAGCTAGCTCTCTGTTCTCTATGGGGAGATATTCGGCTAGCTCTCTAGACAGGGAGATATGAGATATTCAGCTAGCTAGATGTTCTCTACGGGCAGATATGAGATATTCAGCTAGCTAGCTGATATTCTGGACATGTAGAGACCCTCCCCTGCTTTCCAGTCCTAAAAGTCCTATAGACCTGGAGCACTGAGATGCATCCAATCAGGGCAATGAGTTCCTGTCTCCGTCCCCAAATGGAACCCTAGGCCCTAGATGGTGACCTACTCTTGACCCGCGGCCTTTTTGTGCTCTGGTCCAATAGGGCTCTGCTCCATTTGTAGTTCACTATATAGGGGACAAGTAGTGTGTGTAGATGTTTGCTCTCTCTCTCTGTCTCTCTCTCTCTCTCTCTCTCTCTCTCTCTCTGTCTCTCTCTCTGTCTCTCTCTCTCTCTGTCTCTCTCTCTCTGTCTCTCTCTCTGTCTCTCTCTGTCTCTCTCTCTGTCTCTCTCTCTGTCTCTCTCTCTCTCTGTCTCTGTCTCTCTCTGTCTCTCTCTCTGTCTCTCTCTCTGTCTCTCTCTCTCTGTCTCTCTCTCTGTCTCTCTGTCTCTCTCTCTGTCTCTCTCTCTCTCTCTCTCTCTCTCTCTCTCTTTCTCTCTGTCTCTCTCTCTCTGTCTCTGTCTCTCTCTCTCTCTCTCTCTCTCTCTCTCTCTGTCTCTGTCTCTGTCTCTCTCTCTCTAAGTGGAGCTCCTCTGACATTAAGCTAGAGCAGTGATTCGTAGAAAGGATGTGTGTGGTGGGCAATCAGCTTCTTAGTAGGAGACTGGTCTGTAACAGCCCTGCAATCATGTCTCTAGGCAGAGAGGAGAGTTGAATCCTAGCCATTTACTGCAGAGTACGGCCATTAGAGCAGAGCAAGGCTCTTGCCACAGAGGTGATAATAGCATAAAGATATTTTTGCCCCCAGAAAACACAAGGAGCTGCATTGCCCGGAGAGTCTAAAATATGGACGTAGGATAATTGTAGATCGGGGGGGGTTGAATCTCCAAAAGTGATTTTGTTTTCACTCCAACTCACATGTACTTATCATATGGGGCTGTGGAACGAGGACGTTGAGTGTCCGCGTGGAACACAGGGAACATGGCCGCCATCGTCCAATCACAGCCAGCAGACACAACTTTTGACGAGGAGAAGTGAAGGTTGACTACTGCCGTGTCTGCTACTACTGCTGTCTGTTACTACTGCTGTCTGTTACTACTGCTGTATGTTACTACTGCTGTCTGCTACTACTGCTGTCTGTTACTACTGCTGTCTGTTACTACTGCTGTCTGCTACTACTGCTGTCTGTTACTACTGCTGTCTGTTACTACTGCTGTCTGTTACTACTGCTGTCTGTTACTACTGCTGTCTGTTACTACTGCTGTCTGTTACTACTGCTGTCTGATACTACTGCTGTCTGTTACTACTGCTGTCTGATACTACTGCTGTCTGATACTACTGCTGTCTGTTACTACTGCTGTCTGATACTACTGCTGTCTGATACTACTGCTGTCTGATACTACTGCTGTCTGCTACTACTGCTGTCTGTTACTACTGCTGTCTGCTACTACTGCTGTCTGCTACTACTGCTGTCTGATACTACTGCTGTCTGCTACTACTGCTGTCTGTTACTACTGCTGTCTGTTACTACTGCTGTCTGATACTACTGCTGTCTGTTACTACTGCTGTCTGTTACTACTGCTGTCTGTTACTACTGCTGTCTGCTACTACTGCTGTCTGATACTACTGCTGTCTGTTACTACTGCTGTCTGCTACTACTGCTGTCTGCTACTACTGCTGTCTGATACTACTGCTGTCTGATACTACTGCTGTCTGTTACTACTGCTGTCTGTCTGTTACTACTGCTGTCTGTTACTACTGCTGTCTGCTACTACTGCTGTCTGCTACTACTGCTGTCTGCTACTACTGCTGTCTGCTACTACTGATGTCTGATACTACTGCTGTCTGTTACTACTGCTGTCTGATACTACTGCTGTCTGTTACTACTGCTGTCTGATACTACTGCTGTCTGATACTACTGCTGTCTGATACTACTGCTGTCTGATACATACTACTGCTGTCTGATACTACTGCTGTCTGATACTACTGCTGTCTGTTACTACTGCTGTCTGATACTACTGTCTGATACTACTGCTGTCTGTTACTACTGCTGTCTGTTACTACTGCTGTCTGATACTACTGCTGTCTGATACTACTGCTGTCTGATACTACTGCTGTCTGATACATACTACTGCTGTCTGTTACTACTGCTGTCTGATACTACTGTTGTCTGTTACTACTGCTGTCTGATACTACTGCTGTCTGTTACTACTGCTGTCTGATACTACTGCTGTCTGTTACTACTGCTGTCTGTTACTACTGCTGTCTGATACTTCTGCTGTCTGTCTGTTACTACTGCTGTCTGATACTACTGCTGTCTGATACTACTACTGTCTGTCTGTTACTACTGCTGTCTGATACTACTGCTGTCTGATACTACTACTGTCTGCTACTACTGCTGTCTGCTACTACTGCTGTCTGATACTTCTGCTGTCTGTCTGTTACTACTGCTGTCTGTTACTACTGCTGTCTGATACTTCTGCTGTCTGTCTGTTACTACTGCTGTCTGTTACTACTGCTGTCTGATACTACTGCTGTCTGCTACTACTGCTGTCTGTTACTACTGCTGTCTGTTACTACTGCTGTCTGATACTACTGCTGTCTGATACTACTGCTGTCTGTTACTACTGCTGTCTGTCTGTTACTACTGCTGTCTGATACTACTGCTGTCTGTTACTACTGCTGTCTGTTACTACTGCTGTCTGATACTACTGCTGTCTGTTACTACTGCTGTCTGTTACTACTGCTGTCTGTTACTACTGCTGTCTGTTACTACTGCTGTCTGTTACTACTGCTGTCTGCTACTACTGCTGTCTGCTACTACTGCTGTCTGTTACTACTGCTGTCTGATACTACTGCTGTCTGTTACTACTGCTGTCTGTTACTACTGCTGTCTGTTACTACTGCTGTCTGCTACTACTGCTGTCTGCTACTACTGCTGTCTGTTACTACTGCTGTCTGTTACTACTGCTGTCTGCTACTACTGCTGTCTGATACTACTGCTGTCTGTTACTACTGCTGTCTGTTACTACTGCTGTCTGTTACTACTGCTGTCTGCTACTACTGCTGTCTGTTACTACTGCTGTCTGATACTACTGCTGTCTGCTACTACTGCTGTCTGTTACTACTGCTGTCTGTTACTACTGCTGTCTGTTACTACTGCTGTCTGTTACTACTGCTGTCTGATACTACTGCTGTCTGATACTACTGCTGTCTGATACTACTGCTGTCTGTTACTACTGCTGTCTGTTACTACTGCTGTCTGATACTACTGCTGTCTGTTACTACTGCTGTCTGATACTACTGCTGTCTGTTACTACTGCTGTCTGTTACTACTGCTGTCTGTTACTACTGCTGTCTGATACTACTGCTGTCTGATACTACTGCTGTCTGTTACTACTGCTGTCTGTTACTACTGCTGTCTGATACTACTGCTGTCTGCTACTACTGCTGTCTGATACTACTGCTGTCTGATACTACTGCTGTCTGCTACTACTGCTGTCTGCTACTACTGCTGTCTGTTACTACTGCTGTCTGATACTACTGCTGTCTGATACTACTGCTGTCTGATACTACTGCTGTCTGTTACTACTGCTGTCTGATACTACTGCTGTCTGTTACTACTGCTGTCTGATACTACTGCTGTCTGTTACTACTGCTGTCTGTTACTACTGCTGTCTGATACTACTGCTGTCTGTTACTACTGCTGTCTGATACTACTGCTGTCTGTTACTACTGCTGTCTGATACTACTGCTGTCTGTTACTACTGCTGTCTGTTACTACTGCTGTCTGATACTACTGCTGTCTGATACTACTGCTGTCTGTTACTACTGCTGTCTGATACTACTGCTGTCTGATACTACTGCTGTCTGTTATTGACCCTTGTTCATCAGGTTGTTCTCCTGTTAGACACCTGACCTACAGCTGTTCATTAGGCTGTTGTATGTTAGATAGTTGCTGATTAGTGTTGAACACCACTACACACACAGACACACACACACACACACACACACACGCACGCACGCACGCACGCGCACACACACACACACACACAATCTGTATTGTTGTTCCGCAGATCAGAGCCTTCAAGAACTTTAATTAGCTTCTGTTAGTGAGGACGACCCCTGTGATTGTCAGTTCAGATGTACAGTATTTACCCACAACCCCCCTTGTGAGAGAGAGATTTTCAGTTCAGTTAGAAGGTATTTACCCACAACCCCCCTTGTGAGAGAGAGATTTTCAGTTCAGAGATACAGTATTTACCCACAACCCCCCTTGTGAGAGAGAGATTTTCAGTTCAGATAGAAGGTATTTACCCACAACCCCCCTTGTGAGAGAGAGATTTTCAGTTCAGATAGAAGGTATTTACCCACAACCCCCCTTGTGAGAGACTTAACACGACGTCAATGGGTTCGTTTACTAATGAACCTGAGATCCCCGAAGTTTTAGGTTGTGTATGTGTCCCAAATGGCACCCTTTTCCCTAGATAGTGCACTACTTTACATAGGGCTCTGGTCAAAAGTAGTGCACTAAATAGGGAATAGTGTGCAATTTGTCAGACAGACAGAGAGAGATGCCAGTGGGCAGGGACACAACACACACACACACACACACACACACACACACACACACACACACACACACACACACACACACACCAACACACACACACAAACACACACCAACACACACAACACACACACACACACACACCAACACACACACACATCAACACACACACACACACCATCCATCTATCCCATTACACGTGCAGTTGCAGCAGCCTCGAGGTGGACACACAATTAAACTGCTGAAACAATCATCTTGTTTTAGTATTAAAATATGTTCCGCTGGAGAATTAATGGCAGCTACTTCGTGGCTTTAGTGTCCTGGAGGTAAACGAGAGGCTTGTCTGATATAGCTGAGCTTTAGTGTCATGGAGGTTAACGAGAGGCTTGTCTGATATAGCTGAGCTTTAGTGTCCTGGAGGTTAACGAAAGGCTTGTCTGATATAGTTGAGCTTTAGTGTCCTGGAGGTAAACGAGAGGCTTGTCTGATATAGCTGAGCTTTAGTGTCCTGGAGGTAAACGAGAGGCTTGTCTGATATAGCTGAGCTTTAGTGTCATGGAGGTTAACGAGAGGCTTGTCTGATATAGCTGAGCTTTAGTGTCCTGGAGGTAAACGAGGGCTTGTCTGATATAGCTGAGCTTTAGTGTCATGGAGGTTAACGAGAGGCTTGTCTGATATAGCTGAGCTTTAGTGTCCTGGAGGTTAACGAGAGGCTTGTCTGATATAGCTGAGCTTTAGTGTCATGGAGGTTAACGAGAGGCTTGTCTGATATAGCTGAGCTTTAGTGTCCTGGAGGTTAACGAGAGGCTTGTCTGATATAGCTGAGCTTTAGTGTCCTGGAGGTTAACGAGAGGCTTGTCTGATCCTGCTGAGCTTTAGTGTCCTGGAGGTTAACGAGAGGCTTGTCTGATATAGCTGAGCTTTAGTGTCCTGGAGGTTAACGAGAGGCTTGTCTGATATAGCTGAGCTTTAGTGTCCTGGAGGTAAACGAGAGGCTTGTCTGATATAGCTGAGCTTTAGTGTCATGGAGGTTAACGAGAGGCTTGTCTGATATAGCTGAGCTTTAGTGTCCTGGAGGTTAACGAGAGGCTTGTCTGATATAGCTGAGCTTTAGTGTCATGGAGGTTAACGAGAGGCTTGTCTGATATAGCTGAGCTTTAGTGTCATGGAGGTTAACGAGAGGCTTGTCTGATATAGCTGAGCTTTAGTGTCATGGAGGTAAACGAGAGGCTTGTCTGATATAGCTGAGCTTTAGTGTTGGTTTGGAGTTAAAACCTACAGGAGGGTTTCTCTCCAGGAACAGGGTTGGAGTTAAAACCTACAGGAGGGTCTCTCTCCAGGAACAGGGTTGGAGTTAAAACCTACAGGAGGGTCTCTCTCCAGGAACAGGGTTGGAGTTAAAACCTACAGGAGGGCCTCTCTCCAGGAACAAGGTTGGAGTTAAAACCTACAGGAGGGTCTCTCTCCAGGAACAGGGTTGTAGTTAAAACCTACAGGAGGGTCTCTCTCCAGGAACAGGGTTGTAGTTAAAACCTACAGGAGGGTCTCTCTCCAGGAACAGGGTTGTAGTTAAAACCTACAGGAGGGTAGCTCTCCAGGAACAGGGTTGGAGTTAAAACCTACAGGAGGGTCTCTCTCCAGGAACAGGGTTGGAGTTAAAACCTAGAGGAGGTTTCTCTCAAATCAAATGTTATTGGTCACATACACACGGTTAGCAGATGTTAATGTGAGTGTAGCGAAATGCTTGTGCTTCTAGTTCCGACAATGCAGTAATAATCAACAAGTAATCTAATAAATTCACAACAAATACCCCAAAATACACACAAATCTAAAGGGATGGAATAAGAATATTTACATATATAGATGAGTAATGTCAGAGCAGCATAGACTGAGATACAGTAGAATAGTATAGAATACAGTATATACATAGACTGAGATACAGTAGAATAGTATAGAATACAGTATATACATAGACTGAGATATAGTAGAATAGTATAGAATACAGTATATACATATGAGATGAGTAATATATAGACTGAGATACAGTAGAATAGTATATAATACAGTATATACATATGAGATGAGTAATATATAGACTAAGATACAGTAGAATAGTATAGAATACAGTATATACATATGAGATGAGTAATATATAGACTGAGATACAGTAGAATAGTATAGAATACAGTATATACATATGAGATGAGTAATATATAGACTGAGATATAGTATAGAATACAGTATATACATATGAGATGAGTAATATATATAGACTAAGATATAGTATAGAATACAGTATATACATATGAGATGAGTAATACATAGACTAAGATACAGTAGAATAGTATAGAATACAGTATATACATATGAGATGAGTAAAGCAGTATGTAAACATCGTTAAAGTGACTAGTGATCCCTTTGTTAAATTGGCCAGTGATTTCTAGTCTGTCATACACAGTGGGGAGAACAAGTATTTGATACACTGCCAACAGGTGTCTTTTATACAGGTAATGAGTTCAAACAGGTGCAGTTAATACAGGTAATACAGGTAATGAGTGGAGAACAGGGGGGCTTCCTTAAAGGAAAACTAGCAGGTCTGTGAGAGCCGAAATTCTTACTTAACTTGTTAATTATTAATTACTTAAAAATCATAGAATGTGGTTTTCTCGATTTCTCGAGTTGAAGTGTACCTATGATAAAAATTACAGACCTCTACATGTATTGTAAGTAGGAAAACCTGCAAAATCGGCAGTGTATCAAATACTTGTTTTCCCCACTGTATATATATACAGTACATCTCTACCTCAATGACCTCGTACCCCAAATACAGCAGTCTCTGTGTTAGTGGTGGCTGTTTAGCAGTCTGATGGCCTTGAGATAGAAGCTGTTTTTCAGTCTCTCTGTGTTAGTGATGGCTGTTTAACAGTCTGATGGCCTTGAGATAGAAGCTGTTTTTCAGTCTCTCTGTGTTAGTGGTGGCTGTTTAACAGTCTGATGGCCTTGAGATAAAAGCTGTGTTTCAGTCTCTCTGTGTTAGTGGTGGCTGTTTAACAGTCTGATGGCCTTGAGATAGCAGCTGTTTTTCAGTCTCTCTGTGTTAGTGGTGTCTGTTTAGCAGTCTGATGGCCTTGAGACAGAAGCTGTTTTTCAGTCGGTCCCAGCTTTGATGCACCTGTGCTGAGTCACCTGTGCTGAGTCACCTGTGCTGAGTCACCTGTGCTGAGTCACCTGTGCTGAGTCACCTGTGCTGAGTCACCTGTGCTGAGTCACCTGTGCTGAGTCACCTGTGCTGAGTCACCTGTACCCAGGAACAGGGTTGGAGTTAAAGCCTCCTGTAGAGCCATGTTGTTAGCGTGTTCTTCACCTGTTGGCGTGTTAAAGAGCAGAACCTTAAACAACTTCACACCTCTACTGCAGCCCGCTGCTCTCTACATCTCCCTCCGTCTCTTTCTCTACATCTCTACATCTCCGTCCCACTCTCTCCCTCTATGTCCCTCTCTTTTCTCTCCCTCTCTGTCCCTCTCTTTCTCTCCCTCTCCGTCCCTTTCCCCTCCCTCCTCTCTCTCTCTCTCTCTCTCTCTCTCTCCCTCTCCCTCTCTCTCTCTCCCTCTCCGTCCCTCTCCGTCCCTCTCCCTCCCTCCCTCTCTCTCTCTCCCCTCCCTCTCTCTCCCCCCCTCTCCCTCTCTCTCTCCCTCTCTCTCTCTTTCCCTCTCTCTTTCACTCTCCCTCTCTCTTTCTCTCTCCCTCTCTCCCTCTCTCTCTCCCTCCCTCTCTCCCTCTCGGTCTCTGTCTCTCTCCCTCCCTCTCTCTGTCTCTGTCTCTCAGGCTTCATAATAACACCCAGTCATGATAACCCCTTCCCCTCTCTCTCACCCCCCCCATCATTAATACAGTGCTCCATCTCTTCCTGGGATTATCTCACCTTTAATAGTGTGAAGCTGCTTTGTGTTGCTGTTGAATGGGAGAGAAGGTAAAAGCCTGCTTTGTTGAATGTAAAGGCTGGGGGGGGGGGGGGGGGGGGGGGAGTAGTTATTAGTGTCTGCTGAGGGTTTTGTTGAATGTAAAGGCTGGGGGGAGGGGGTAGTTATTAGTGTCTGCTGAGGGTTTAAGCCCTGGATTCTCAACCCCCTGTCCTCTCCTACAGAACAATAGAGAACTATAGGGACAGACAGGAAGACAGAGGGACAGATAGAGACCTATAGGGACAGACAGTAAGACAGAGGGACAGATAGAGACCTATAGGGACAGACAGGAAGACAGAGGGACAGATAGAGACCTATAGGGACAGACAGTAAGACAGAGGGACAGATAGAGACCTATAGGGACAGACAGTAAGACAGAGGGACAGATAGAGACCTATATGGACAGACAGGAAGACAGAGGGACAGATAGAGACCTATATGGACAGACAGGAAGACAGAGGGACAGATAGAGACCTATAGGGACAGACAGTAAGACAGAGGGACAGATAGAGAACTATAGGGACAGACAGGAAGACAGAGGGACAGATAGAGACCTATATGGACAGATAGAGAACTATAGGGACAGACAGGAAGACAGAGGGACAGATGGAGAACTAGAGGGACAGATGGAGAACTAGAGGGACAGATGGAGACCTATAGGGACGGATAGAGACCTCACACAGAAACATGTCTCAGAAGGTAGACCTATAGGAACAGACAGAAACATGTCTCAGAAGGTAGACCTATAGGCACAGATAGAGACCTCTAGGGACAGACAGAAACATGTCTCAGAAGGTAGACCTATAGGGACATATAGAGACCTATAGGAACAGACAGAAACATGTCTCAGAAGGTAGACCTGTAGGGACATATAGAGACCTATAGGAACAGACAGAAACATGTCTCAGAAGGTAGACCTGTAGGAACTGGAGTCGTCTGGTTGGACAGACAGAGACCTATAGGAGTCGTC
>NC_088218.1:1228537-1286037 GCF_036934945.1 Oncorhynchus masou masou | reverse complement strand
TGTGTTAGACTGATAGAAGTTAGCTAGCAATTAGCTTAGCGCTGCAGCTGTGTTAGACTGATTGAAGTTAGCTAGTGGTTAGCTTAGCTGCAGCTGTGTTAGACTGATAGAAGTTAGCTAGCAATTAGCTTAGCTGCAGCTGTGTTAGACTGATAGAAGTTAGCTAGTGGTTAGCTTAGCGCTGCAGCTGTGTTAGACTGATAGAAGTTAGCTAGCAATTAGCTTAGCGCTGCAGCTGTGTTAGACTGATAGAAGTTAGCTAGTGGTTAGATTAGCGCTGCAGCTGTGTTAGACTGATAGAAGTTAGCTATCGATTAGCTTAGCGCTGCAGCTGTGTTAGACTGATAGAAGTTAGCTAGCGGTTAGATTAGCGCTGCAGCTGTGTTAGACTGATAGAAGTTAGCTAGTGATTAGCTTAGCGCTGCAGCTGTGTTAGACTGATAGAAGTTAGCTAGTGGTTAGATTAGCGCTGCAGCTGTGTTAGACTGATAGAAGTTAGCTATCGATTAGCTTAGCGCTGCAGCTGTGTTAGACTGATAGAAGTTAGCTAGTGGTTAGCTTAGCTGCAGCTGTATTAGACTGATAGAAGTTAGCTAGTGGTTAGATTAGCGCTGCAGCTGTGTTAGACTGATTGAAGTTAGCTAGTGGTTAGCTTAGCGCTGCAGCTGTGTTAGACTGATATAAGTTAGCTAGTGGTTAGATTAGCGCTGCAGCTGTGTTAGACTGATATAAGTTAGCTATCGATTAGCTTAGCTGCAGCTGTGTTAGACTGATAGAAGTTAGCTAGTGGTTAGATTAGCGCTGCAGCTGTGTTAGACTGATAGAAGTTAGCTATCGATTAGCTTAGCGCTGCAGCTGTGTTAGACTGATAGAAGTTAGCTAGTGGTTAGATTAGCTGCAGCTGTGTTAGACTGATAGAAGTTAGCTAGCGATTAGCTTAGCTGCAGCTGTGTTAGACTGATAGAAGTTAGCTAGCGATTAGCTTAGCGCTGCAGCTGTGTTAGACTGATAGAAGTTAGCTAGCGATTAGCTTAGCGCTGCAGATGTGTTAGACTGATAGAAGTTAGCTAGCGATTAGCTTAGCGCTGCAGCTGTGTTAGACTGATAGAAGTTAGCTAGTGGTTAGCTTAGCGCTGCAGCTGTGTTAGACTGATAGAAGTTAGCTAGTGGTTAGCTTAGCGCTGCAGCTGTGTTAGACTGATAGAAGTTAGCTAGTGGTTAGATTAGCTGCAGCTGTGTTAGACTAATAGAAGTTAGCTAGTGGTTAGCTTAGCGCTGCAGCTGTGTTAGACTGATAGAAGTTAGCTAGTGGTTAGATTAGCGCTGCAGCTGTGTTAGACTGATAGAAGTTAGCTAGTGGTTAGCTTTCTCTCTCCATCTCCATCTCTCTCTCGCTCTCCGTCTCTCTCTCACACACACACATCGATTATGAAGTTTTCTATTGAAAGCCCTGGTCAAAGACAAAATACAAACCAAAGCCACTCCAATCTAGTAGCTGCTATATATCCTGCTGTGTGGTGTTCCTGTAGGTTCCCCCCACTGTAGTGACACTGCCTGCCCCAGGCTACAGCTAGAGGGAGTACTGCTGTGTGGTGTTCCTGTAGGTTCCCCCACTGTAGTGACACTGCCTGCCCCCAGGCTACGGCTAGAGGGGAGTACTGCTGTGTGGTGTTCCTGTAGGTTCCCCCACTGTAGTGACACTACCTGCCCCCAGGCTACGGCTAGAGGGGAGTACTGCTGTGTGGTGTTCCTGTAGGTTCCCCCACTGTAGTGACACTGCCTGCCCCCAGGCTACGGCTAGAGGGGAGTCCCGCTGTGTGGTGTTCCTGTAGGTTCCCCCACTGTAGTGACACTGCCTGCCCCCAGGCTACGGCTAGAGGGGAGTACTGCTGTGTGGTGTTCCTGTAGGTTCCCCCACTGTAGTGACACTGCCTGCCCCCAGGCTACGGCTAGAGGGGAGTACTGCTGTGTGGTGTTCCTGTAGGTCCCCCACTGTAGTGACACTACCTGCCCCCAGGCTACGGCTAGAGGGGAGTGCTGCTGTGTGATGTTCCTGTAGGTCCCCCCACTGTAGTGACACTACCTGCCCCCAGGCTACAGCTAGAGGGGAGTGCTGCTGTGTGGTGTTCCTGTAGGTCCCCCCACTGTAGTGACACTACCTGCCCCCAGGCTACAGCTAGAGGGGAGTACTGCTGTGTGATGTTCCTGTAGGTTCCCCCACTGTAGTGACACTGCCTGCCCCCAGGCTACGGCTAGATGGGAGTACTGCTGTGTGGTGTTCCTGTAGGTTCCCCCACTGTAGTGACACTGCCTGCCCCCAGGCTACGGCTAGAGGGGAGTACTGCTGTGTGATGTTCCTGTAGGTTCCCCCACTGTAGTGACACTACCTGCCCCCAGGCTACAGCTAGAGGGGAGTGCTGCTGTGTGGTGTTCCTGTAGGTTCCCCCACTGTAGTGACACTGCCTGCCCCCAGGCTACGGCTAGAGGGGAGTCCTGCTGTGT
Organism: Oncorhynchus masou masou; assembly: GCF_036934945.1. Taxonomy (NCBI): domain Eukaryota; kingdom Metazoa; phylum Chordata; class Actinopteri; order Salmoniformes; family Salmonidae; genus Oncorhynchus; species Oncorhynchus masou. Next base: position 1,283,535 of record NC_088218.1, on the reverse strand, counting down.
GGTGTTCCTGTAGGTTCCTCCACTGTAGTGACACTACCTGCCCCCAGGCTACGGCTAGAGGGGAGTACTGCTGTGTGATGTTCCTGTAGGTTCCCCCACTGTAGTGACACTACCTGCCCCCAGGCTACGGCTAGAGGGGAGTACTGCTGTGTGATGTTCCTGTAGGTTCCCCCCACTGTAGTGACACTGCCTGCCCCCAGGCTACAGCTAGAGGGGAGTACTGCTGTGTGGTGTTCCTGTAGGTCCCCCCACTGTAGTGACACTACCTGCCCCCAGGCTACGGCTAGAGGGGGAGTACTGCTGTGTGGTGTTCCTGTAGGTTCCCCCACTGTAGTGACACTACCTGCCCCCAGGCTACGGCTAGAGGGGAGTCCCGCTGTGTGATGTTCCTGTAGGTCCCCCCACTGTAGTGATACTGCCTGCCCCCAGGCTACGGCTAGAGGGGGAGTACTGCTGTGTGGTGTTCCTGTAGGTTCCCCCACTGTAGTGACACTGCCTGCCCCCAGGCTACGGCTAGAGGGGAGTACTGCTGTGTGGTGTTCCTGTAGGTTCCCCCACTGTAGTGACACTACCTGCCCCCAGGCTACAGCTAGAGGGGAGTACTGCTGTGTGGTGTTCCTGTAGGTTCCCCCACTGTAGTGACACTACCTGCCCCCAGGCTACGGCTAGAGGGGAGTACTGCTGTGTGGTGTTCCTGTAGGTTCCCCCACTGTAGTGACACTACCTGCCCCCAGGCTACGGCTAGAGGGGGAGTACTGCTGTGTGGTGTTCCTGTAGGTTCCCCCCACTGTAGTGACACTGCCTGCCCCAGGCTACGGCTAGAGGGGAGTACTGCTGTGTGGTGTTCCTGTAGGTTCCCCCACTGTAGTGACACTACCTGCCCCCAGGCTACGGCTAGAGGGGGAGTACTGCTGTGTGGTGTTCCTGTAGGTTCCCCCACTGTAGTGACACTACCTGCCCCCAGGCTACGGCTAGAGGGGGAGTACTGCTGTGTGGTGTTCCTGTAGGTTCCCCCACTGTAGTGACACTGCCTGCCCCCAGGCTACGGCTAGAGGGGAGTACTGCTGTGTGGTGTTCCTGTAGGTTCCCCCACTGTAGTGACACTGCCTGCCCCCAGGCTACGGCTAGAGGGGAGTGCTGCTGTGTGGTGTTCCTGTAGGTTCCCCCCACTAGTGACACTACCTGCCCCCAGGCTACGGCTAGAGGGGAGTCCCGCTGTGTGATGTTCCTGTAGGTTCCCCCACTGTAGTGACACTGCCTGCCCCCAGGCTACGGCTAGAGGGGAGTCCCGCTGTGTGATGTTCCTGTAGGTTCCCCCACTGTAGTGACACTGCCTGCCCCCAGGCTACGGCTAGAGGGGAGTACTGCTGTGTGATGTTCCTGTAGGTTCCCCACTGTAGTGACACTGCCTGCCCCCAGGCTACGGCTAGAGGGGAGTCCCGCTGTGTGGTGTTCCTGTAGGTTTCCCCACTGTAGTGACACTACCTGCCCCCAGGCTACGGCTAGAGGGGGAGTCCCGCTGTGTGGTGTTCCTGTAGGTTCCCCCACTGTAGTGACACTGCCTGCCCCCAGGCTACAGCTAGAGGGGAGTACTGCTGTGTGGTGTTCCTGTAGGTTCCCCCACTGTAGTGACACTGCCTGCCCCCAGGCTACGGCTAGAGGGGAGTACTGCTGTGTGGTGTTCCTGTAGGTTCCCCCACTGTAGTGACACTGCCTGCCCCCAGGCTACGGCTAGAGGGGAGTACTGCTGTGTGGTGTTCCTGTAGGTTCCCCCCACTGTAGTGACGCTGCCTGCCCCCAGGCTACAGCTAGAGGGGAGTGCTGCTGTGTGATGTTCCTGTAGGTTCCCCCACTGTAGTGACACTGCCTGCCCCCAGGCTACGGCTAGAGGGGAGTGCTGCTGTGTGATGTTCCTGTAGGTTCCCCCACTGTAGTGACACTACCTGCCCCCAGGCTACGGCTAGAGGGGGAGTACTGCTGTGTGGTGTTCCTGTAGGTTCCCCCACTGTAGTGACACTACCTGCCCCCAGGCTACGGCTAGAGGGGAGTGCTGCTGTGACCTGCCTGGGGGGGTGCGGAGGAGGGGGGGGACTCGAGGGTGCACATCGTTACAACACTTTATTTATACATAATATGACATTTTAAATGTCTTTATTCTTTTGGAACTTCTGTATGTGCAATGTTTACTGTTCATTTTTATTGTTTATTTCACTTTTATATATTATCTACCTCACTTGCTTTGGCAATGTTAACACATGTTTCCCATGTCAATAAAGCCCCTTGAATTGAATTGACTGGAGGCTGAGCTGAGGATACAGGGAGGGAGGAGATGGTGGAGTGTTAGGAGGCTGGCTGGGGGTGGAGGTAGAGGGGGTAGTGGAGGTAGAGTAGAGGGGGGTCATTGACTCTGGAACGCGAAGTGAAAACAGAGTGTGTGTGGGGGGGTTGACAGGCCTCTCTCTCTCTCTGATGAAATTGCCATTGATTTATAACAAATGTCAGCAGCCTGACGTAGCAGCCCCTGTTTTGTCTCTGTCACACACGGGGAGAGGGGGAGAGAGAGGGGGAGAGAGAGTAAGAGGGAGGGAGAGAGAGAGGGGGAGAGGGAGGGAGGGAGGGGGAGGGGGGGAGAGGGGGAGGAAGAGGGGGAAGGAGGGAGGGAGGGAGGGAGAAAGAGGATGAGGGGGAAGGAGAGAGAGAGGGGGGAGAGAGGGATGAGGGGGAAGGAAGGAGGGAGAGAGAGAGGAGGGAGGGAGGGAGGGAGGGAGGGAGAGGGATGAGGGGGGAAGGAAGGAGGGAGGGAGGGGTGAAAGAGAGAGAGAGAGAGAGAGGATGAGGGGGAAGGAGGGAGAGAGAGAGAGAGGGAGGGAGGGGGAGGGAGGGAGGGGGAGGGAGGGAGAGAGAGGATGAGGGGGAAGGAAGGGGAGGGAGAGAGAGAGAGGGGAGGGAGGGGGTGAAAGAGAGAGAGGAGGGAGGGAGGGAGGGGGAGGGAGGGAGAGAGAGGATGAGGGGGAAGGAAGGAGGAGAGAGAGAGGGGGAGGGAGGGTGAAAGAGAAAGAGGGGGGAGGGAGGGAGAGAGAGGGATGAGGGGAAGGAAGGAGAGAGAGAGGGGGAGGGAGGGGTGAAAGAGAGAGAGGGGGAGGGAGGGAGGGAGAGAGAGAGAGGGGGAGGAAGGAGGGAGAGAGAGAGGGAGGGAGGGAGAGAGGGGATGAGGGGGAAGGAAGGAAGGAAGGAGGGAGAGAGAGAGAGAGAGAGAGGGAGGGAGAGAGAGAGGGAGGGAGGGAGGGAGAGAGAGAGAGGGAGGGAGGGAGAGGGGGAGGGAGGGAGCTCCAAGTTAGGCTGGGACTGCTTTCCTAATGTTATCCTGTTCACTATAGATCCTAATAAAATACTACCAGCCCAATGGACCCTGGAGAAAAGTAGTCAGGGAATAGGGTGCCATTCTGGTCTAAAGTAGTGCACTACGTAGGGAATAGGTGCCACTCTGGTCTAAAGTAGTGCACTACGTAGGGAATAGGGTGCCATTCTGGTCTAAAGTAGTGCACTACGTTAGGGAATAGGGTGCCACTCTGGTCTAAAGTAGTGCACTACGTAGGGAATAGGGTGCCATTCTGGTCTAAAGTAGTGCACTACGTAGGGAATAGGGTGCCATTCTGGTCTAAAGTAGTGCACTACGTAGGGAATAGGGTGCCATTCTGGTCTAAAGTAGTGCACTACGTAGGGAATAGGCTGCCACTCTGGTCTAAAGTAGTACACTATGTAGGGAATAGGGTGCCACTCTGGTCTAAAGTAGTGCACTACGTAGGGAATAGGGTGCCATGCTGGTCTAAAGTAGTGCACTACGTAGGGAATAGGGTGCCACTCTGGTCTAAAGTAGTGCACTACGTAGGGAATAGGGTGCCACTCTGGTCTAAAGTAGTGCACTACGTAGGGAATAGGGTGCCACTCTGGTCTAAAGTAGTGCACTACGTAGGGAATAGGTGCCACTCTGGTCTAAAGTAGTGCACTACGTAGGGAATAGGGTGCCACTCTGGTCTAAAGTAGTGCACTACGTTAGGGGAATAGGGTGCCACTCTGATCTAAAGTAGTGCACTACGTAGGGAATAGGGTGCCACTCTGGTCTAAAGTAGTGCACTACGTAGGGAATAGGGTGCCACTCTGGTCTAAAGTAGTGCACTACGTAGGGAATAGGGTGCCACTCTGGTCTGGTGCACTCTAAAGTAGTCTAAAGCACTACGTTAGGGAATAGGGTGCCACTCTGGTCTAAAGTAGTGCACTACGTTAGGGAATAGGGTGCCACTCTGGTCTAAAGTAGTGCACTACATTTACATTACATTTAAGTCATTTAGCAGACGCTCTTATCCAGAGCGACTTACAAATTGGTGAATTCACCTTCTAACATCCAGTGGAACAGCCACTTTACAATAGTGCATCTAAATCATTAAGGGGGTGGGGAATAGGGAATAGGTGCACTACGTTAGGGAATAGGGTGCCACTCTGGTCTAAAGTAGTGCACTACGTAGGGAATAGGGTGCCACTCTGGTCTAAAGTAGTGCACTATATAGGGAATAGGGTTCTATAGGACTCTGATCTAAAGTAGTGCACTATATAGGGAATAGGGTTCTATAGGGCTCGGGTCTAAAGTAGTGCACTATATAGGGAATAGGGTTCTATAGGGCTCGGGTCTAAAGTAGTGCACTATATAGGGAATAGGGTTCTATAGGGTCCTGGTCTAAAGTAGTGCACTACATAGGGAATAGGGTTCTATAGGGCTCTGATCTAAAGTAGTGCACTATATAGGGAATGGGGTTCTATAGGGTCCTGGTCTAAAGTAGTGCACTACATAGGGAATAGGGTTCTATAGGGCTCTGGTTTAAAGTAGTACACTATATAGGGAATAGGGTTCTATAGGGCTCTGGTTTAAAGTAGTGCACTATATAGGGAATAGGGTTCTATAGGGCTCTGATCTAAAGTAGTGCACTATATAGGGAATGGGGTTCTATAGGGTCCTGGTCTAAAGTAGTGCACTACATAGGGAATAGGGTGCCACTCTGGTCTAAAGTAGTGCACTACGTAGGGAATAGGGTGCCACTCTGGTCTAAAGTAGTGCACTATATAGGGAATAGGGTTCTATAGGACTCTGATCTAAAGTAGTGCACTATATAGGGAATAGGGTTCTATAGGGCTCGGGTCTAAAGTAGTGCACTATATAGGGAATAGGGTTCTATAGGGCTCGGGTCTAAAGTAGTGCACTATATAGGGAATAGGGTTCTATAGGGTCCTGGTCTAAAGTAGTGCACTACATAGGGAATAGGGTTCTATAGGGCTCTGATCTAAAGTAGTGCACTATATAGGGAATGGGGTTCTATAGGGTCCTGATCTAAAGTAGTGCACTACGTAGGGAATAGGGTGATAGATAGAGACTCCTCCTCATCTCTGACGGTTCTGTCCCGTCAGTCTGCCGAGCGGCGCAGAGCAGGTAACCCGGGCTCGCCGACCGGCATGATGGCTCTGTCCGGCTCGGTCACCGTGGTGATAGGAACTGGAAGTGACAGGTGGTCTCCAGGGGGAACGGCCTGTCCACGACAGCACGGTATGAAGATGGGCAGAAACTGCCTGTCCAATAGAAATCCCCCGTCACGCTTGCTGGCCATGTCATGGCGACGTTGGCTGGCTAAGGTCACAGGCAGAAACACGTCATCTTGCACCAAGCATTTTTTAAATTTTATTTAACATTTATCTAACCAGGCAAGTCAGTAAACAACCATTCTTATTTACAATGACGTAGTGTAGTTGTGTTGCTCAGTAACAAGCAGCCTGTTGATGTCAGTAGTTGTGTTGCTCAGTAACAAGCAGCCTGGTGATGTCAGTAGTTGTGTTGCTCAGTAACAAGCAGCCTGATGATGTCAGTAGTTGTGTTGCTCAGTAACAAGCAGCCTGAGCATGTCAGTAGTTGTGTTGCTCAGTAACAAGCAGCCTGATGATGTCAGTAGTGTAGTTGTGTTGCTCAGTAACAAGCAGCCTGGTGATGTCAGTAGTTGTGTTGCTCAGTAACAAGCAGCCTGGTGATGTCAGTAGTTGTGTTGCTCAGTAACAAGCAGCCTGTTGATGTCAGTAGTTGTGTTGCTCAGTAACAAGCAGCCTGATGATGTCAGTAGTTGTGTTGCTCAGTAACAAGCAGCCTGGTGATGTCAGTAGTTGTGTTGCTCAGTAACAAGCAGCCTGATGATGTCAGTAGTTGTGTTGCTCAGTAACAAGCAGCCTGGTGATGTCAGTAGTTGTGTTGCTCAGTAACAAGCAGCCTGTTGATGTCAGTAGTTGTGTTGCTCAGTAACAAGCAGCCTGATGATGTCAGTAGTTGTGTTGCTCAGTAACAAGCAGCCTGATGATGTCAGTAGTTGTGTTGCTCAGTAACAAGCAGCCTGATGTTGTCAGTAGTTGTGTTGCTCAGTAACAAGCAGCCTGGTGATGTCAGTAGTTGTGTTGCTCAGTAACAAGCAGCCTGTTGATGTCAGTAGTTGTGTTGCTCAGTAACAAGCAGCCTGAGCATGTCAGTAGTTGTGTTGCTCAGTAACAAGCAGCCTGATGATGTCAGTAGTGTAGTTGTGTTGCTCAGTAACAAGCAGCCTGGTGATGTCAGTTGTTGTGTTGCTCAGTAACAAGCAGCCTGATGATGTCAGTAGTGTAGTTGTGTTGCTCAGTAACAAGCAGCCTGTTGATGTCAGTAGTGTAGTTGTGTTGCTCAGTAACAAGCAGCCTGTTGATGTCAGTAGTTGTGTTGCTCAGTAACAAGCAGCCTGATGATGTCAGTAGTTGTGTTGCTCAGTAACAAGCAGCCTGTTGATGTCAGTAGTTGTGTTGCTCAGTAACAAGCAGCCTGGTGATGTCAGTAGTTGTGTTGCTCAGTAACAAGCAGCCTGGTGATGTCAGTAGTTGTGTTGCTCAGTAACAAGCAGCCTGGTGATGTCAGTAGTTGTGTTGCTCAGTAACAAGCAGCCTTGTGATGTCAGTAGTGTAGTTGTGTTGCTCAGTAACAAGCAGCCTGATGATGTCAGTAGTTGTGTTGCTCAGTAACAAGCAGCCTGATGATGTCAGTAGTGTAGTTGTGTTGCTCAGTAACAAGCAGCCTGGTGATGTCAGTAGTGTAGTTGTGTTGCTCAGTAACAAGCAGCCTGATGATGTCAGTAGTGTAGTTGTGTTGCTCAGTAACAAGCAGCCTGATGATGTCAGAAGTTGTGTTGCTCATTAACAAGCAGCCTGGTGATGTCAGTAGTTGTGTTGCTCAGTAACAAGCAGCCTGTTGATGTCAGTAGTTGTGTTGCTCAGTAACAAGCAGCCTGGTGATGTCAGTAGTTGTGTTGCTCAGTAACAAGCAGCCTGATGATGTCAGTAGTGTAGTTGTGTTGCTCAGTAACAAGCAGCCTGGTGATGTCAGTAGTTGTGTTGCTCAGTAACAAGCAGCCTGATGATGTCAGTAGTTGTGTTGCTCAGTAACAAGCAGCCTGATGATGTCAGTAGTTGTGTTGCTCAGTAACAAGCAGCCTGATGATGTCAGTAGTTGTGTTGCTCAGTAACAAGCAGCCTGATGATGTCAGTAGTTGTGTTGCTCAGTAACAAGCAGCCTGATGATGTCAGTAGTTGTGTTGCTCAGTAACAAGCAGCCTGGTGATGTCAGTAGTTGTGTTGCTCAGTAACAAGCAGCCTGATGATGTCAGTAGTGTAGTTGTGTTGCTCAGTAACAAGCAGCCTGGTGATGTCAGTAGTGTAGTTGTGTTGCTCAGTAACAAGCAGCCTGGTGATGTCAGTAGTGTAGTTGTGTTGCTCAGTAACAAGCAGCCTGACAGCTTGCAGTCTGCTCTGCACTCTGACCTGGCAGCGGTGGCTCGGAGAGAGAGGAGGACAGAGCTGGACTGATAAAGGTTAAAGGTCACGCACACACAGCAGCCTGATGTCTGCTAACACACTGTGTTCTGTATCAGACAGGATCCTAGTGGCAGAGAGAGAGATATCTGTTATGGACTGTCCAACCCTACCAGCTGATAAAAGTAGCGCACTATGTAGGGAGTAGGGGGCCATTCAGGACACATCGTAAGTAGTGCACTATGTAGGGAGTAGGGGGCCGTTCAGGACACATCGTAAGTAGCGCACTATGTAGGGAGTAGGGGGCCATTCAGGACACATCGTAAGTAGCGCACTATGTAGGAGTAGGGGCCGTTCGGGACACATCGTAAGTAGCACACTATATAGGGAGTAGGGGGCCGTTCAGGACACATCGTAAGTAGCGCACTATGTAGGGAGTAGGGGGCCGTTCGGGACACATTCTAAGTAGCGCACTATGTAGGGAGTAGGGGGCCATTCAGGACACGCGGTAAGTAGCGCACTATGTAGGGAGTAGGGGCCGTTCAGGACACATCGTAAGTAGCGCACTATGTAGGGAGTAAGGGGCCATTCAGGACACATCGTAAGTAGTGCACTATGTAGGGAGTAGGGGGCCGTTCAGGACACATCGTAAGTAGCACACTATGTAGGGAGTAGGGGGCCGTTCAGGACACATCGTAAGTAGCGCACTATGTAGGGAGTAGGGGGCCATTCAGGACACATCGTAAGTAGCGCACTATGTAGGGAGTAGGGGGCCGTTCAGGACACATCGTAAGTAGCGCACTATGTAGGGAGTAGGGGGCCGTTCAGGACACATCGTAAGTAGCGCACTATATAGGGAGTAGGGGGCCATTCAGGACACATCGTAAGTAGCGCACTATATAGGGAGTAGGGGCCGTTCTGGACAAGACCAAGTGCTAGAAGAGACTATGACATGAAAACCCTGTCAAACGTCTTCCGAGTTGTCTTTCCATGTGTTCATGTCTGTTTCCATATATCTGATGGTACTGTCTGTCTAATTCCTATTCATTCAGTCCTTCCTCTCAGTCCTTCCTTGTTGATATCCTTCCTCTCAGTCCTTCCTTGTTGATATCCTTCCTCTCTGTCCTTCCTCTCAGTCCTTCCTCTCAGTCCTTCCTCTCAGTCCTTCCTCTCAGTCCTTCCTCTCAGTCCTTCCTTGTTGATATCCTTCCTCTCAGTCCTTCCTTGTTGATATCCTTCCTCTCAGTCCTTCCTTGTTGATATCCTTCCTCTCAGTCCTTCCTCTCAGTCCTTCCTTGTTGGTATCCTTCCTCTCAGTCCTTCCTTGTTGATATCCTTCCTCTCAATCCTTCCTTGTTGATATCCTTCCTCTCAGTCCTTCCTCTCAGTCCTTCCTCTCAATCCTTCCTTGTTGATATCCTTCCTCTCAGTCCTTCCTCTCAGTCCTTCCTTGTTGATATCCTTCCTCTCAGTCCTTCCTTGTTGATATCCTTCCTCTCTGTCCTTCCTTGTTGATATCCTTCCTCTCAGTCCTTCCTTGTTGATATCCTTCCTCTCAATCCTTCCTTGTTGATATCCTTCCTCTCAATCCTTCCTTGTTGATATCCTTCCTCTCAGTCCTTCCTTGTTGATATCCTTCCTCTCAGTCCTTCCTTGTTGATATCCTTCCTCTCAATCCTTCCTTGTTGATATCCTTCCTCTCAATCCTTCCTTGTTGATATCCTTCCTCTCAGTCCTTCCTTGTTGATATCCTTCCTCTCAATCCTTCCTTGTTGATATCCTTCCTCTCAATCCTTTCTTGTTGATATCCTTCCTCTCAATCCTTCCTTGTTGATATCCTTCCTCTCAGTCCTTCCTTGTTGATATCCTTCCTCTCAATCCTTCCTTGTTGATATCCTTCCTCTCAATCCTTCCTTGTTGATATCCTTCCTCTCAGTCCTTCCTCTCAGTCCTTCCTCTCAGTCCTTCCTCTCAGTCCTTCCTCTCAGTCCTTCCTTGTTGATATCCTTCCTCTCAGTCCTTCCTCTCAGTCCTTCCTTGTTGATATCCTTCCTCTCAATCCTTCCTTGTTGATATCCTTCCTCTCAGTCCTTCCTTGTTGATATCCTTCCTCTCAATCATTCCTTGTTGATATCCTTCCTCTCAATCCTTCCTTGTTGATATCCTTCCTCTCAGTCCTTCCTCTCAGTCCTTCCTTGTTGATATCCTTCCTCTCAGTCCTTCCTTGTTGATATCCTTCCTCTCTGTCCTTCCTTGTTGATATCCTTCCTCTCAATCCTTCCTTGTTGATATCCTTCCTCTCAGTCATTCCTTGTTGATATCCTTCCTCTCAGTCCTTCCTTGTTGATATCCTTCCTCTCAATCCTTCCTTGTTGATATCCTTCCTCTCAGTCCTTCCTCTCAGTCCTTCCTCTCAGTCCTTCCTCTCAGTCCTTCCTCTCAGTCCTTCCTTGTTGATATCCTTCCTCTCTGTCCTTCCTTGTTGATATCCTTCCTCTCAGTCCTTCCTTGTTGGTATCCTTCCTCTCAGTCCTTCCTTGTTGATATCCTTCCTCTCAATCCTTCCTTGTTGATATCCTTCCTCTCAGTCCTTCCTTGTTGATATCCTTCCTCTCTGTCCTTCCTTGTTCATATCCTTCCTCTCAATCCTTCCTTGTTGATATCCTTCCTCTCAGTCCTTCCTTGTTGATATCCTTCCTCTCTGTCCTTCCTTGTTCATATCCTTCCTCTCAATCCTTCCTTGTTGATATCCTTCCACTCAGTCCTTCCTTGTTGATATCCTTCCTCTCTGTCCTTCCTTGTTGATATCCTTCCTCTTCCTTCATTGGTTCACTGAAGCAGAATAACACAGTTTTTACCATGGGTCGTGTTTATTATTTTTTCAGCAACGCACCCCTAATTATTGGTCAATTACCCCCCTCTCTCTCATCCCCCTCCTCCTACTCCTCTTCCTCTCCTCCTTTGAGGCTTCTACCATGCTCTCTCTAGCGTGATGAAGTTACAGGTAATGATTTCAACAGCTTGATTACAGGTGTGGTGTTAGGGTCTGGCTGGGGGAACAATTACCAAACTAATTGGACAGGCGTTTCTCTCTGCACCGGTCAGCACTAAAGAGAGAGAGAGAGAGAAGGACAGAGAGGAGGATGGAGAGAGAGAGAGAGAGAGAGAGAGAGAGGGGGGGAGGACAGAGAGAGAGAGAGAGAGAGGAGGATGGAGAGAGGAGAGAGAGGAGGATGGACAGAGAGAGAGAGAGGATGACAGAGAGAGAGGACAGAGATAGAGAGAGAGAGGAGGACAGAGAGAGAGGAGGACAGAGAGAGAGAGAGGAGGAGAGAGAGAGAGGAGGACAGAGAGAGAGAGAGAGAGGGGAGGACAGAGAGAGAGAGAGGGAGGATGGAGAGAGAGGAGGACAGAGAGAGAGAGGAGGACAGAGAGAGAGAGGACAGAGATAGAGAGAGAGGAGGACGGAGAGAGAGAGAGGAGGAGAGAGAGAGAGAGAGGATGGAGAGAGAGAGAGATGAGGACAGAGAGAGACAGAGTGAAGAAAGAGACAGAGATATACAAAGACAGAGATAATTTTAGCTTTGGCTAATTTGCTCTCCCTCACACCAAAGACAAACTACATGAGATACAGAAATTAATTCATTCATTAATTGACCTGCTGTACAGTGTGTCTACCCTCATTAGCACTTGGATGGGAGACGGTGGGTGTGGGGGTGGGTGGGGGTGGGTGTGTGTGTGGGTGGGTGGGTGGGTGGGTTGTTGTCTACTACTGGTAGACCCTGTCTCTGTGCAATAGGACCCTAACAACTGACAGTGTTGTCTACTAGGACCCTAACAACTGACAGTGTTGTCTACTAGGACCCTAACAACTGACAGTGTTGTCTACTAGGACCCTAACAACTGACAGTGTTGTCTACTACTGGTAGACCCTGTCTCTGTGCAATAGGACCCTAACAACTGACAGTGTTGTCTACTAGGACCCTAACAACTGACAGTGTTGTCTACTAGGACCCTAACAACTGACAGTGTTGTCTACTACTGGTAGACCCTGTCTCTGTGCAATAGGACCCTAACAACTGACAGTGTTGTCTACTAGGACCCTAACAACTGACAGTGTTGTCTACTAGGACCCTAACAACTGACAGTGTTGTCTACTACTGGTAGACCTGGTCTCTGTGCAATAGGACCCTAACAACTGACAGTGTTGTCTACTAGGACCCTAACAACTGACAGTGTTGTCTACTAGGACCCTAACAACTGACAGTGTTGTCTACTAGGACCCTAACAACTGACAGTGTTGTCTACTACTGGTAGACCCTGTCTCTGTGCAATAGGACCCTAACAACTGACAGTGTTGTCTACTAGGACCCTAACAACTGACAGTGTTGTCTACTAGGACCCTAACAACTGACAGTGTTGTCTACTAGGACCCTAACAACTGACAGTGTTGTCTACTAGGACCCTAACAACTGACAGTGTTGTCTACTACTGGTAGATCTGGTCTCTGTGCAATAGGACCCTAACAACTGACAGTGTTGTCTACTAGGACCCTAACAACTGACAGTGTTGTCTACTAGGACCCTAACAACTGACAGTGTTGTCTACTACTGGTAGACCTGGTCTCTGTGCAATAGGACCCTAACAACTGACAGTGTTGTCTACTAGGACCCTAACAACTGACAGTGTTGTCTACTAGGACCCTAACAACTGACTGTGGTGTCTACTAGGACCCTAACAACTGACAGTGTTGTCTACTAGGACCCTAACAACTGACAGTGTTGTCTACTAGGACCCTAACAACTGACAGTGTTGTCTACTAGGACCCTAACAACTGACAGTGTTGTCTAATAGGACCCTAACAACTGACAGTGTTGTCTACTAGGACCCTAACAACTGACAGTGTTGTCTACTAGGACCCTAACAACTGACAGTGTTGTCTACTAGGACCCTAACAACTGACAGTGTTGTCTACTAATCAAATCAAATCAAATCAAATTTATTTATATAGCCCTTCGTACATCAGCTGATATCTCAAAGTGCTGTACAGAAACCCAGCCTAAAACCCCAAACAGCAAGCAATGCAGGTGTAGAAGCACGGTGGCTAGGAAAAACTCCCTAGAAAAGCCAAAACCTAGGAAGAAACCTAGAGAGGAACCAGGCTATGTGGGGTGGCCAGTCCTCTTCTGGCTGTGCCGGGTAGAGATTATAACAGAACATGGCCAAGATGTTCAAATGTTCATAAATGACCAGCATGGTCGAATAATAATAAGGCAGAACAGTTGAAACTGGAGCAGCAGCACGGCCAGGTGGACTGGGGACAGCAAGGAGTCATCATGTCAAGTAGTCCTGGGGCATGGTCCTAGGGCTCAGGTCAGTTGAAACTGGAGCAGCAGCACGGCCAGGTGGACTGGGGACAGCAAGGAGTCATCATGTCAGGTAGTCCTGGGGCATGGTCCTAGGGCTCAGGTCCTCCGAGAGAGAGAAGGAGAGAATTAGAGAACGCACACTTAGATTCACACAGGACACCGAATTGGACAGGAGAAGTACTCCAGATATAACAAACTGACCCCAGCCCCCGACACATAAACTACTGCAGCATAAATACTGGAGGCTGAGATACTAGGACCTTAACAACTGACAGTGTTGTCTACTAGGACCCTAACAACTGACAGTGTTGTCTACTAGGACCCTAACAACTGACAGTGTTGTCTACTAGGACCCTAACAACTGACAGTGTTGTCTACTAGGACCCTAACAACTGACAGTGTTGTCTACTAGGACCCTAACAACTGACAGTGTTGTCTACTAGGACCCTAACAACTGACAGTGTTGTCTACTAGGACCCTAACAACTGACAGTGTTGTCTACTACTGGTAGACCTGGTCTCTGTGGAAAAGGACCCTAACAACTGACAGTGTTGTCTACTAGGACCCTAACAACAGACAGTGTTGTCTACTACTGGTAGACCTGGTCTCTGTGCAATAGGACCCTAACAACTGACAGTGTTGTCTACTAGGACCCTAACAACTGACAGTGTTGTCTACTAGGACCCTAACAACTGACAGTGTTGTCTACTAGGACCCTAACAACTGACTGTGGTGTCTACTAGGACCCTAACAACTGACAGTGTTGTCTACTAGGACCCTAACAACTGACAGTGTTGTCTACTAGGACCCTAACAACTGACAGTGTTGTCTAATAGGACCCTAACAACTGACAGTGTTGTCTACTAGGACCCTAACAACTGACAGTGTTGTCTACTAGGACCCTAACAACTGACAGTGTTGTCTACTAGGACCCTAACAACTGACAGTGTTGTCTACTAGGACCTTAACAACTGACAGTGTTGTCTACTAGGACCCTAACAACTGACAGTGTTGTCTACTAGGACCCTAACAACTGACAGTGTTGTCTTCTAGGACCCTAACAACTGACAGTGTTGTCTACTAGGACCCTAACAACTGACAGTGTTGTCTACTAGGACCCTAACAACTGACAGTGTTGTCTACTAGGACCCTAACAACTGACAGTGTTGTCTACTAGGACCCTAACAACTGACAGTGTTGTCTACTAGGACCCTAACAACTGACAGTGTTGTCTACTACTGGTAGATCTTGGCCTTCATCAGGAGATGTGTTTACAACTTTACAACAGTCAGATTTCTCTCTTGTCTTCCTTTCCTCCTTATCTCTCCCTCCATCCCTCCTTCTCTCCCTCTGGGCCTCTCTCTCTCTCCCTCCATTCCTCCTTCTCTCCCTCTAGGCCTCTCTCCCTCCATCCCTCCTTCTCTCCCTCTGGGCCTCTCTCTCTCCCTCCATCCCTCCTTCTCTCCCTCTAGGCCTCTCTTTCCCTCCATCCCTCCTTCTCTCCCTCCATCCCTCCTTCTCTCCCTCTGGGCCTCTCTCTCTCTCCCTCCATCCCTCCTCCTCTCCCTCTAGGCCTCTCTCTCCCTCCATCCCTCCTTCTCTCCCTCTAGGCCTCTCTCTCCCTCCATCCCTCCTTCTCTCCCTCTAGGCCTCTCTCTCCCTCCTTCTCTCCCTCTGGGCCTCTCTCTCTCTCCCTCCATCCCTCCTTCTCTCCCTCTAGGCCTCTCTTTCCCTCCATCCCTCCTTCTCTCCCTCCATCCCTCCTTCTCTCCCTCTGGGCCTCTCTCTCTCTCCCTCCATCCCTCCTTCTCTCCCTCTAGGCCTCTCTCTCCCTCCATCCCTCCTTCTCTCCCTCTAGGCCTCTCTCTCCCTCCATCCCTCCTTCTCTCCCTCTGGGCCTCTCCCTCCATCCCTCCTTCTCTCTCTCTCTCTCCCTCCCTCTATCCTTCCTTCTCTCCCTCTCGGCCTCTCCCTCCATCCCTCCTTCTCGCTCTCTCACTCCCTCCCTCCATCCCTCCTTCTCTCCCCCTTCCCTCTCCCTCCATCCCTCCTTCTCTCTCTCCCTCCCTCCATCTCTCCCTCTGGGCCTCTCCCTCCATCCCTCCTTCTCTCTCTGTCTCTCTCTCCCTCCCTCCATGCTTCCTTCTCTCTCTCCCTCTCTCTCTCCCTCCTTCTCTCCCTCTGGGCCTCTCCCTCCCTCCATCCCTCCTCTCCCTCCCTCCCTCTCTCCCTCACTCCCTCCATCCCTCCTTCTCTCCCTCTGGGCCTCTCCCTCCATCCCTCCTTCTCTCTCTGTCTCTCCTTCTCTCTTTGTCTCCACTCTCTCTATGTCTCTCTGTTCTATTTCATTCAAAGGGACTTTATTGTCGTGGGACGTTTCCTTTGTTAAAGGAAGTCAAATAAACAAGCCTCTCTCCCTTTTTCTCTCTCCCCCCTTCTCTCTCTTTCTCTCTCCATCCCTCTCTGTCTCTCTCTCCCCCTCAAAAGCGCTCTCCTCTCTCTCTATCCATTGTTTCAGGCTACCCTACCAGGCTTGTCTCGCTGTGCTGATGGCTTCAAACCCATCCTCTCCTCTCCCTTCCTCTCCTTTCCTCTTTCTCCTCTCCCTTCCTCTCTTCTCCTCTCCTTTCATCTCCTTTCCTCTCTTCTCCTCTCCCTTCCTCTCCCTCTCCTCTCCCTTCCTCTCTTCTCCCGTCCTCCTCTCCCTTCCTCTCCTTTCCTCTCCTTTCCTCTCTTCTCCTCTCCCTTCCTCTCCTTTCCTCTCCTTTCCTCTCTTCTCCTCTCCCTTCCTCTCCTTTCCTCTCCTTTCCTTCCTCTCTTCTCCTCTCCCTTCCTCTCCTTTCCTCTCCTTTCCTCTCTTCTCCTCTCCCATCCTCTCTTCTCCCATCCTCCTTTCCTCTCTTCTCCTCTCCCTTCCTCTCCTTTCCTCTCTTCTCCTCTCCCTTCCTCTCTTCTCCTCTCCCTTGCTCTCCCTTCCTCTCTGCTCCTCTCCCTTCCTCTCTTCTCCCGTCCTCCTTTCCTCTCTTCTCCTCTCCCTTCCTCTCTTCTCTTCTCCCTTCCTCTCCTTTCCTCTCCCTTCCTCTCCTTTCCTCTTCTCCTCTCCCTTCCTCTCTTCTCCTCTCCCTTGCTCTCCCTTCCTCTCTGCTCCTCTCCCTTCCTCTCTTCTCCCGTCCTCCTTTCCTCTCTTCTCCTCTCCCTTCCTCTCTTCTCCTCTCCCTTCCTCTCATTTCCTTTCCTCTCTTCTCCTCTCCCCTTCCTCTCCCTTCCTCTCATTTCCTCTCCTTTCCTCTCTTCTCCTCTCCCTTCCTCTCCTTTCCTCTCTCCTCCTCTCCCTTCCTCTCTTCTCCTGTCCTCCTCTCCTTTCCTCTCTTCTCCTCTCCCTTCCTCTCTTCTCCTCTCCCTTGCTCTCCCTTCCTCTCTTCTCCTCTCCCTTCCTCTCTCTCCCGTCCTCCTCTCCTTTCCTCTCTTCTCCTCTCCCTTCCTCTCTTCTCCTCTCCCTTGCTCTCCCTTCCTCTCTTCTCCTCTCCCTTCCTCTCTTCTCCTGTCCTCCTTTCCTCTCCTCTCCTTTCCTCTCTTCTCCCATCCTCTCTGCTCCTGTCCTTTCCTCCTCTCTCATCCTCTCCCCTCCTCTTCTCCTCTCTCCTCCTCTTCTACCCCCCTCCCCCTTTCCCGTCTCCTTCCTACCCTCTCCCAGCAGATAGCTAATTTATAATATCTTATTAAAGGAGATTCGTTGGCTGATGGGTTTCTCTCATTGTTCTGTTTTCCACTTGTCGCCACGGCAATGACATCTGCTGTCAGACCTGATATTTGGTCCTCCTGCTGTTCCACTGGTCTGTTTTGAACCATGTTTCTGAAAATATGCTGTGTCTGCTTTTTAACAAGCACATCTATGTACACACACATCTACACACACACACGCAGTACACACACACACACACGCAGTACACACACATCTACACACACACACTCCTAATTATTCTGCTGCCTTGTCTTGGGATTGTCTTTCTGGTTATGTTAGCCCATAGGGTGGTTGGACTTTACCTGCAGAACTCTTATCTTATACAGTAACATGGTTCTGTTGGTTCTGGATCAGAGAGACAGCAGTAACATGGTTCTGTTGGTTCTGGATCAGAGAGACGGCAGTAACATGGTTCTATTGGTTCTGGATCAGAGAGACAGCAGTAACATGGTTCTGTTGGTTCTGGATCAGAGAGAGACGGCAGTAACATGGTTCTGTTGGTTCTGGATCAGAGAGACAGCAGTAACATGGTTCTGTTGGTTCTGGATCAGAGAGACAGCAGTAACATGGTTCTGGATCAGAGAGACGGCAGTAACATGGTTCTGTTGGTTCTGGATCAGAGAGACAGCAGTAACCTGGTTCTATTGGTTCTGGATCAGAGAGACGGCAGTAACATGGTTCTGTTGGTTCTGGGTCAGAGAGACAGCAGTAACATGGTTCTGTTGGTTCTGGATCAGAGAGAGACGGCAGTAACATGGTTCTGTTGGTTCTGGATCAGAGAGACAGCAGTAACATGGTTCTATTGGTTCTGGATCAGAGAGACGGCAGTAACATGGTTCTGTTGGTTCTGGATCAGAGAGAGACAGCAGTAACATGGTTCTGTTGGTTCTGGGTCAGAGAGACAGCAGTAACATGGTTCTGTTGGTTCTGGATCAGAGAGACAGCAGTAACATGGTTCTGGATCAGAGAGACAGCAGTAACATGGTTCTGGATCAGAGAGACAGCAGTAACATGGTTCTGTTGGTTCTGGATCAGAGAGAGACGGCAGTAACATGGTTCTGTTGGTTCTGGATCAGAGAGACAGCAGTAACATGGTTCTGTTGGTTCTGGATCAGAGAGACAGCAGTAACATGGTTCTGGATCAGAGAGACGGCAGTAACATGGTTCTGTTGGTTCTGGATCAGAGAGACAGCAGTAACCTGGTTCTGTTGGTTCTGGATCAGAGAGACAGCAGTAACATGGTTCTATTGGTTCTGGATCAGAGAGACGGCAGTAACATGGTTCTGTTGGTTCTGGATCAGAGAGAGACAGCAGTAACATGGTTCTGTTGGTTCTGGGTCAGAGAGACAGCAGTAACATGGTTCTGTTGGTTCTGGATCAGAGAGACAGCAGTAACATGGTTCTGGATCAGAGAGACAGCAGTAACATGGTTCTGTTGGTTCTGGATCAGAGAGACAGCTGTAACATGGTTCTGTTGGTTCTGGATCAGAGAGACGGCAGTAACATGGTTCTGTTGGTTCTGGATCAGAGAGACAGCAGTAACATGGTTCTGTTGGTTCTGGATCAGAGAGACAGCAGTAACATGGTTCTGTTGGTTCTGGATCAGAGAGACAGCAGTAACATGGTTCTGTTGGTTCTGGATCAGAGAGACGGCAGTAACATGGTTCTGTTGGTTCTGGGTCAGAGAGACAGCAGTAACATGGTTCTGTTGGTTCTGGAGCAGAGAGACAGTAGTAACATGGTTCTGTTGGTTCTGTTGGTTCTGGATCAGAGAGACGGCAGTAACATGGTTCTGTTGGTTCTGGATCAGAGAGACAGCAGTAACATGGTTCTGTTGGTTCTGGATCAGAGAGACGGCAGAAACATGGTTCTATTGTGTGTGTGTGTGTGTGTGTGTGTGTGTGTGTGTGTGTGTGTGTGTGTGTGTGTGTGTGTGTGTGTGTGTGTGTGTGTGTGTGTGTGTGTGTGTGTGTGTATGGCCGGCATACCCAGGATCTCATGGGGAGTAATTAGAGAGTCGGAGCACAGAGAGATGTCCCACACAGGAGGAGAACCGTGTTCTAGTTGCCAGGCATCACTTCATCTTTTGGTTCCGTTCTCCCAGTAAATTGGGACGGGGGAACGTGGGCTTCATGTGCCAGATGTTTCCTTTCCTCTCCTGAGGGCCTTTTTGGAGGCCGGGGTCCTTGAGGAAGACTCTGCCAAGGCGTTGACAGTAAAGTCACCTTTCATTGTCTCCCTGGGCCGTGTGTGTGGCCCTGTTCCCCCAGCAGACCGTATGTGTGGCCCTGTTCCCCCCAGCAGGCCGTGTGTGTGGCCCTGTTCCCCCCAGCAGGCTGTATGTGTGGCCCTTTTCCCCCAGCAGGCTGTATGTGTGGCCCTGTTCCCCCCAGCAGGCCGTGTGTGTGGCCCTGTTCCCCCAGCAGGCTGTATGTGTGGCCCTGTTCCCCCAGCAGGCCGTGTGTGTGGCCCTGTTCCCCCCAGCAGGCTGTATGTGTGGCCCTGTTCCCCCCAGCAGGCTGTGTGTGTGGCCCTGTTCCCCCAGCAGGCCGTGTGTGTGGCCCTGTTCCCCCAGCAGGCCGTGTGTGTGGCCCTGTTCCCCCCAGCAGTCCGTATGTGTGGCCCTGTTCCCCCCAGCAGGTTGTGTGTGTGGCCCTGTTCCCCCCAGCAGGCCGTGTGTGTGGCCCTGTTCCCCCCAGCAGGCTGTGTGTGTGGCCCTGTTCCCCCCAGCAGGCCGTGTGTGTGGCCCTGTTCCCCCCAGCAGGCTGTGTGTGTGGCCCTGTTCCCCCCAGCAGGCCGTTTCTGTGACCCTGTTGAGCTACACAGCCCTTCAATACCTAACTAACACAACACATCATCATGTTACCTAACCACCTAACCACTTAACCACCTAACCAGGCCTCTATACCTTCTATTCAGGTCTGGAGAGAGAGGAGGGAGGGAGGAGAGAGAGGGGGAGGGAGGGAGGAGAGAGAGGGGGAGGGAGGGAGAAGGAGAGAGCGGGGGAGGGAGGGAGGGAGAAGGAGAGAGAGGGGGGTTGGAGGGAGGGAGAAGGAGAGAGAGGGGGGTTGGAGGGAGGGAGAAGGAGAGAGAGGGGGGAGGGAGGGAGGGAGAAGGAGAGAGGGGGGTTGGAGGGAGGGAGAAGGAGAGAGAGGGGGAGGGAGGGAGAAGGAGAGAGAGGGGGGAGGGAGAAGGAGAGAGAGAGGGAGGGAGAAGGAGAGAGAGAGGGAGGGAGAAGGAGAGAGAGAGGGGGAGGGAGGGAGAAGGAGAGGGAGGGAGAAGGAGAGAGCGGGGGGGAGGGAGGGAGGGAGAAGGAGAGAGCGGGGGGAGGGAGGGAGGGAGAAGGAGAGAGCGGGAGGAGAATAAATATATCAGCGAGGATAATTAGACCAGAGAAAGTAGAGGATAATTAGACCAGAGAAAGTAGAGGATAATTAGACCAGAGAAAGTAGAGAATTATCAGGGTAAATAATCAGACCAGAGAAAGTAGAGAATTATCAGGGAGAATAATTAGACCAGAGAAAGTAGAGAATTATCAGGGTAAATAATTAGACCAGAGAAAGTAGAGAATTATCAGGGTAAATAATTAGACCAGAGAAAGTAGAGAATTATCAGGGTAAATAATTAGACCAGAGAAAGTAGAGAATTATCAGGGTAAATAATTAGACCAGAGAAAGTAGAGAACTGTCAGGGAGAATAATTAGACCAGAGAAAGTAGAGAACTGTCAGGGTAAATAATTAGACCAGAGAAAGTAGAGAATTATCAGGGATTAAAATTAGACCAGAGAAAGTAGAGAATTATCAGTGAGAATAATTAGACCAGAGAAAGTAGAGAATTATCAGGGAGAATAATTAGACCAGAGAAAGTAGAGAACTGTCAGGGAGAATAATTAGACCAGAGAAAGTAGAGAACTGTCAGGGAGAATAATTAGACCAGAGAAAGTAGAGAACTGTCGGGGAGAATAATTAGACCAGAGAAAGTAGAGAACTGTCAGGGAGAATAATTAGACCAGAGAAAGTAGAGAACTGTCAGGGAGAATAATTAGACCAGAGAAAGTAGAGAACTGTCAGGGAGAATAATTAGACCAGAGAAAGTAGAGAACTGTCAGGGAGAATAATTAGACCAGAGAAAGTAGAGAACTGTCAGGGAGAATAATTAGACCAGAGAAAGTAGAGAACTGTCAGGGAGAATAATTAGACCAGAGAAAGTAGAGAATTATCAGGGTAAATAATTAGACCAGAGAAAGTAGAGAATTATCAGGGTAAATAATTAGACCAGAGAAAGTAGAGAATTATCAGGGTAAATAATTAGACCAGAGAAAGTAGAGAATTATCAGGGTAAATAATTAGACCAGAGAAAGTAGAGAATTATCAGGGAGAATAATTAGACCAGAGAAAGTAGAGAATTATCAGGGTAAATAATTAGACCAGAGAAAGTAGAGAACTGTCAGGGAGAATAATTAGACCAGAGAAAGTAGAGAACTGTCAGGGAGAATAATTAGACCAGAGAAAGTAGAGAACTGTCGGGGAGAATAATTAGACCAGAGAAAGTAGAGAACTGTCAGGGAGAATAATTAGACCAGAGAAAGTAGAGAACTGTCAGGGAGAATAATTAGACCAGAGAAAGTAGAGAACTGTCAGGGAGAATAATTAGACCAGAGAAAGTAGAGAACTGTCAGGGAGAATAATTAGACCAGAGAAAGTAGAGAACTGTCAGGGAGAATAATTAGACCAGAGAAAGTAGAGAACTGTCAGGGAGAATAATTAGACCAGAGAAAGTAGAGAACTGTCAGGGAGAATAATTAGACCAGAGAAAGTAGAGAACTGTCAGGGAGAATAATTAGACCAGAGAAAGTAGAGAATTATCAGGGTAAATAATTAGACCAGAGAAAGTAGAGAATTATCAGGGTAAATAATTAGACCAGAGAAAGTAGAGAATTATCAGGGTAAATAATTAGACCAGAGAAAGTAGAGAATTATCAGGGTAAATAATTAGACCAGAGAAAGTAGAGAATTATCAGGGAGAATAATTAGACCAGAGAAAGTAGAGAATTATCAGGGTAAATAATTAGACCAGAGAAAGTAGAGAACTGTCAGGGAGAATAATTAGACCAGAGAAAGTAGAGAACTGTCAGGGAGAATAATTAGACCAGAGAAAGTAGAGAACTGTCGGGGAGAATAATTAGACCAGAGAAAGTAGAGAACTGTCAGGGAGAATAATTAGACCAGAGAAAGTAGAGAACTGTCAGGGAGAATAATTAGACCAGAGAAAGTAGAGAACTGTCAGGGAGAATAATTAGACCAGAGAAAGTAGAGAACTGTCAGGGAGAATAATTAGACCAGAGAAAGTAGAGAACTGTCAGGGAGAATAATTAGACCAGAGAAAGTAGAGAACTGTCAGGGAGAATAATTAGACCAGAGAAAGTAGAGAACTGTCAGGGAGAATAATTAGACCAGAGAAAGTAGAGAATTATCAGGGTAAATAATTAGACCAGAGAAAGTAGAGAATTATCAGGGTAAATAATTAGACCAGAGAAAGTAGAGAATTATCAGGGTAAATAATTAGACCAGAGAAAGTAGAGAATTATCAGGGTAAATAATTAGACCAGAGAAAGTAGAGAATTATCAGGGAGAATAATTAGACCAGAGAAAGTAGAGAATTATCAGGGAGAATAATTAGACCAGAGAAAGTAGAGAACTGTCAGGGAGAATAATTAGACCAGAGAAAGTAGAGAACTGTCAGGGAGAATAATTAGACCAGAGAAAGTAGAGAACTGTCGGGGAGAATAATTAGACCAGAGAAAGTAGAGAACTGTCAGGGAGAATAATTAGACCAGAGAAAGTAGAGAACTGTCAGGGAGAATAATTAGACCAGAGAAAGTAGAGAACTGTCAGGGAGAATAATTAGACCAGAGAAAGTAGAGAACTGTCAGGGAGAATAATTAGACCAGAGAAAGTAGAGAACTGTCAGGGAGAATAATTAGACCAGAGAAAGTAGAGAACTGTCAGGGAGAATAATTAGACCAGAGAAAGTAGAGAACTGTCAGGGAGAATAATTAGACCAGAGAAAGTAGAGAACTGTCAGGGAGAATAATTAGACCAGAGAAAGTAGAGAATTATCAGGGTAAATAATTAGACCAGAGAAAGTAGAGAATTATCAGGGTAAATAATTAGACCAGAGAAAGTAGAGAATTATCAGGGTAAATAATTAGACCAGAGAAAGTAGAGAATTATCAGGGTAAATAATTAGACCAGAGAAAGTAGAGAATTATCAGGGAGAATAATTAGACCAGAGAAAGTAGAGAATTATCAGGGTAAATAATTAGACCAGAGAAAGTAGAGAACTGTCAGGGAGAATAATTAGACCAGAGAAAGTAGAGAACTGTCAGGGAGAATAATTAGACCAGAGAAAGTAGAGAACTGTCGGGGAGAATAATTAGACCAGAGAAAGTAGAGAACTGTCAGGGAGAATAATTAGACCAGAGAAAGTAGAGAACTGTCAGGGAGAATAATTAGACCAGAGAAAGTAGAGAACTGTCAGGGAGAATAATTAGACCAGAGAAAGTAGAGAACTGTCAGGGAGAATAATTAGACCAGAGAAAGTAGAGAACTGTCAGGGAGAATAATTAGACCAGAGAAAGTAGAGAACTGTCAGGGAGAATAATTAGACCAGAGAAAGTAGAGAACTGTCAGGGAGAATAATTAGACCAGAGAAAGTAGAGAATTATCAGGGTAAATAATTAGACCAGAGAAAGTAGAGAATTATCAGGGTAAATAATTAGACCAGAGAAAGTAGAGAATTATCAGGGTAAATAATTAGACCAGAGAAAGTAGAGAATTATCAGGGATTAAAATTAGACCAGAGAAAGTAGAGAATTATCAGGGTAAATAATCAGACCAGAGAAAGTAGAGAATAATCAGGGATAAAAATTAGACCAGGTGACGTCATCTTCTGCTCCTTCTGTGTTCAAGAGAGAGCAAAGGGTTTTGAGTTTTTATCATCAGTTCCCCGATGATGCTGCTGCTTTTCTTCTCAAAGAACACTCCGTTTTGTTTTGGTTGTCACTGACGACGACATCAACCAGGCTTCCAACAGGAAGTGATTATGACAAGATGTGACCGCTGTTACATACATTCACACACAGAGGATAGGACTAGGGAGGTGGAGAGAGGAGAGAACTAGAGAGAGAGAGAGAGGAAGGGAGGTGGGGAGAGGAGAGAACTAGAGAGAGAGAGAGGAAGGGAGGTGGGGAGAGGAGAGGACTAGAGAGAGGAAGGGAGGTGGGGAGAGGAGAGGACTAGAGAGAGGACGGGAGGTGGGGAGAGGAGAGGACTAGAGAGAGGAAGGGAGGTGGGGAGAGGAGAGGACTAGAGAGAGGAAGGGAGGTGGGGAGAGGAGAGGACTAGAGAGAGGAAGGGAGGTGGGGAGAGGAGAGGACTAGAGAGAGGAAGGGAGGTGGGGGAGAGGACTAGAGAGAGGAAGGGAGGTGGGGAGAGGAGAGGACTAGAGAGATGAAGGGAGGTGGGGAGAGGAGAGGACTAGAGAGAGGAAGGGAGGTGGGGAGAGGAGAGGACTAGAGAGAGGACGGGAGGTGGGGAGAGGACTAGAGAGAGGAAGGGAGGTGGGGAGAGGAGAGGACTAGAGAGAGGACGGGAGGTGGGGAGAGGAGAGGACTAGAGAGAGGACGGGAGGTGGGGAGAGGAGAGGACTAGAGAGAGGAAGGGAGGTGGGGAGAGGAGAGGACTAGAGAGAGGACGGGAGGTGGGGAGAGGAGAGGACTAGAGAGAGGAAGGGAGGTGGGGAGAGGACTAGAGAGAGGAAGGGAGGTGGGGGAGAGGAGAGGACTAGAGAGAGGAAGGGAGGTGGGGAGAGGAGAGGACTAGAGAGAGGAAGGGAGGTGGGGAGAGAACTAGAGAGAGAGAGAGAGAGAATGGAGGTGGGGAGAGGAGAGGACTAGAGAGAGGAAGGGAGGTGGGGAGAGGAGAGGACTAGAGAGAGGACGGGAGGTGGGGAGAGGAGAGGACTAGAGAGAGGAAGGGAGGTGGGGAGAGGAGAGGACTAGAGAGAGGAAGGGAGGTGGGGAGAGGAGAGAACTAGAGAGAGGAAGGGAGGTGGGGAGAGGAGAGGACTAGAGAGAGGAAGGGAGGTGGGGAGAGAACTAGAGAGAGAGAGAGAGGAATGGAGGTGGGGAGAGGAGAGGACTAGAGAGAGGAAGGGAGGTGGGGAGAGGAGAGGACTAGAGAGAGGACGGGAGGTGGGGAGAGGAGAGGACTAGAGAGAGGAAGGGAGGTGGGGAGAGGAGAGGACTAGAGAGAGGAAGGGAGGTGGGGAGAGGAGAGGACTAGAGAGAGGAAGGGAGGTGGGGAGAGGACTAGAGAGAGGAAGGGAGGTGGGGAGAGGAGAGGACTAGAGAGAGGAAGGGAGGTGGGGAGAGGAGAGGACTAGAGAGAGGAAGGGAGGTGGGGAGAGGAGAGAACTAGAGAGAGGAAGGGAGGTGGGGAGAGGAGAGGACTAGAGAGAGGAAGGGAGGTAGGGAGAGGACTAGAGAGAGAGGAAGGGAGGTGGGAAGAGGAGAGGACTAGAGAGAGAGAGGAGAGGACTAGAGAGAGGAAGGGAGGTGGGGAGAGGAGAGGACTAGAGAGAGGAAGGGAGGTGGGGAGAGGAGAGGACTAGAGAGAGGAAGGGAGGTGGGGAGAGTAGAGGACTAGAGAGAGGAAGGGAGGTGGGGAGAGGAGAGGACTAGAGAGAGGAAGGGAGGTGGGGAGAGGACTAGAGAGAGGAAGGGAGGTGGGGAGAGGAGAGGACTAGAGAGAGGAAGGGAGGTGGGGAGAGGAGAGGACTAGAGAGAGGAAGGGAGGTGGGGAGAGGGAGAGAACTAGAGAGAGGAAGGGAGGTGGGGAGAGGAGAGGACTAGAGAGAGGAAGGGAGGTAGGGAGAGGACTAGAGAGAGAGAGAGGAAGGGAGGTGGGAAGAGGAGAGGACTAGAGAGAGAGAGGAAGGGAGGTGGAGAGAGGAGAGGGCTAGAGAGAGAGAGGAAGGGAGGTGGGGGGAGGAGAGAACTAGAGAGAGAGAGAGGAAGGGAGGTGGGGAGAGGAGAGGACTAGAGAGAGAAGAATGGAGGTGGGGAGAGGAGAGGAGGGGAGGTGGTTAGAGGAGAGGACTAGAGAGAGGGAGAGGAAGGGAGGTGGGGAGAGGAGAGGACTAGAGAGAGAGAGAGGAAGGGAGGTGCGGAGAGGAGTGGAAGGGAGGTGGAGAGAGGAGAGGACTAGAGAGAGAGGAAGGGAGGTTGGGGGGGGAGAGGACGAGAGAGAGAGAGAAGGAAGGGAGGTGGCGAGAGGAAGGGAGGTGGGGAGAGGACTAGAGAGAGAGAGAGGACTAGAGAGAGAGAGGAAGGGAGGTGGGGAGAGGAGAGGACTAGAGGAAGGGAGGTGGGGAGAGGAGAGGACTAGAGAGAGAGAGGAAGGGAGGTGGGGAGAGGAGAGGACTAGAGAGAGAGAAAGAGGAATGGAGGTGAGGAGAGGAGAGGACAAGAGAGAGAGGGAGGTGGGGAGAGGTGAGGGAGAGGGAGGTGGGTAGAGGAGAGGACTAGAGAGAGAGAAATGGGTGGGGAGAGGAGAGGACTAGAGAGAGGGAGGTGGGGAGAGGAAGGGAGGTGGGGAGAAGAGAGGAGAGTGAAGGGAGGGGAGAGGAGAGGACTAGAGGGGGAAGAGGGAGGGAGGAGAGAAGAGGAGGGGGGAGGGAGGGAGGAGAGGACTAGAGGGGGAAAGAGAGAAGAGGAGAGGACTAGAGGGTAGAAGAGAGGGAGTGGGGAGAGAAGAGGAGAGGACTAGATGGTGGAAGAGAGGGAGGGAGGGAGGAGAGAAGAGGAGAGGACTAGAGGGGAAGAGAGGGAGGGAGGAGAGAAGAGGAGAGGACAAGAGAGGAAGAGAGGGATTAAACACATTGAAATAAATTCCTCTCACACTGCGTTTCTGTTGAACTCCCAGCATTAATCCCCCCCCCCCCGTGTCTGTCTTCAACGATACAACATCGAGTAGAGAGACCGATCGCTAAGTCCTCTATGTGATCAGTAGCCTTAAGCATCTCAGAGTATTAGAATCTGATCTCGGATCAGATCTTCCCCGTCCGTATCGTTGTCCTCTAAAAGGCCAGACTGAGGTCAGTACTCCGAGAGGGAGTAGACACACTAAGCCTGCCTGTATATTAGGATCTGATCTCGGGTCAGTCCTCCGAGAGGGAGTAGACACACTAAGCCTGCCTGTATATTAGGATCTGATCTCGGGTCAGTCCTCCGAGAGGGAGTAGACACACTAAGCCTGCCTGTATATTAGCATCTGATCTCGGGTCAGTCCTCCGAGAGGGAGTAAACACACTAAGCCTGCCTGTATATTAGCATCTGATCTCGGGTCAGTACTCCGAGAGGGAGTAAACACACTAAGCCTGCCTGTATATTAGCATCTGATCTCGGGTCAGTACTCCGAGAGGGAGTAGACACACTAAGCCTGCCTGTATATTAGGATCTGATCTCGGGTCAGTACTCTGAGAGGGAGTAGACACACTAAGCCTGCCTGTATATTAGCATCTGATCTCGGGTCAGTACTCCGAGAGGGAGTAGACACACTAAGCCTGCCTGTATATTAGCATCTGATCTCGGGTCAGTACTCAGAGAGGGAGTAGACACACTAAGCCTGCCTGTATATTAGCATCTGATCTCGGGTCAGTCCTCCGAGAGGGAGTAGACACACTAAGCCTGCCTGTATATTAGGATCTGATCTCGGGTCAGTACTCTGAGAGGGAGTAGACACACTAAGCCTGCCTGTATATTAGGATCTGATCTCGAGTCAGTCCTCTGAGACCATAAAACACGACGTTCTGTCACACACAGTGAAAGGCCTTTCCAACGATCTCCAGCGCATTTCCTACTGTTGAATACTGAACCAGGGAGTCGAAATACACGCAACACGGTCCGTTTAATTCAATAATTAATTTGATATTCCGTTATAATGTCAGGTAATTTACGTGGTGTATGGAGTAGGAGGGCGGCGGGGGTGGGGGGGGTATTAAATGAGGAG
This sequence comes from Oncorhynchus masou masou, assembly GCF_036934945.1. NCBI lineage: Eukaryota > Metazoa > Chordata > Actinopteri > Salmoniformes > Salmonidae > Oncorhynchus > Oncorhynchus masou. The sequence goes on along the minus strand of NC_088218.1, from coordinate 1,255,491 downwards.
AAACGCAGTGTGAGAGGAAATTATTTCAATGTGTTTTAATGGTGAGTGACTTTCATGTTCTGTTAATCAGTGAAAAGAGTCTAGCGGACTCTTAAAAGCAGATCACAGCGGAGAGAGAGGTCGTTACAACACCGTATATAGACATAACATGATATAGACATTGGGACGGCAGGGTAGCCTAGTGGTTAGAGTGTTGGACTCGTAACCGAAAGGTTGCAAGTTCAAACCCCCGAGCTGACAAGGTACAAATCTGTCGTTCTGCCCCTGAACAGGCAGTTAACCCACTGTTCCTAGACCAGTTAACCCACTGTTCCTAGACCAGTTAACCCACTGTTCCTAGACCAGTTAACCCACTGTTCCTAGACCAGTTAACCCACTGTTCCTAGACCAGTTAACCCACTGTTCCTAGACCAGTTAACCCAGTGTTCCTAGGCCGTCATTGAAAATAAGAATTTGTTCTTAACTGACTTGCCGAGTTCCATAAAGGTAATAAAATAAAAATGAAGTAACATGGCATTTGAAATGTCTCTATTCATTTGGGAGGTCTGTGAGTGTATTGTTTACTGTTCATTTTAATTGTTTATTATCTATTTCCTTTGCTTTGGTCGATGTAAACATACGTTTCCCATGACAACAGAGAGGAGAGAGACTATACATGACATCGTAGCATCTTTTTAAATAACCTGTCTCTGCTAACACCGTGGATTGTCTTGTGTGATGCTAATGGCTAACGTAGCTCAACAGAAAGACATGTTGCCTTGTGTGATGCCAATGGCTAATGTAGCTAACGTAGCTCAACAGAAAGACATGTTGTCTTGTGTGATGCTAATGGCTAACGTAGCTCAATAGAAAGACATGTTGAGGTCTATAGCATCGTTCATTCTGTCTGTCTCTAAGAGGGGAGGAAAGGGAGAGGAGAGAAAGGGAGAGGAGAGGAGAGAAAGGGAGAGGAGAGGAAAGGGAGAGGAGAGGGAGAGGAGAGAAAGGGAGAGGAGTGAAAGGGAGAGGAGAGAAAGGGAGAGGAGAGGAAATGAGCGAAGGGAGAGGAGAGGAGAGAAAGGGAGAGGAGAGAAAGGGAGAGGAGAGGAAGGGAGAGGAGAGAAAGGGAGAGGAGAGAAAGGGAGAGAGGAGAGAAAGGGAGAGGTGAGAAAGGGAGAGGAGAGGATAGAAAGGGAGAGGAAAGGAAGGCTGATCCTCTTCATTGACATCCAGGTTAAAGGTCAAGGCTTGTTAATAAGCTGCTCTCATAATTAGTGCAGAAGTGGTTTGACCAATGACTGCACAATGGGCTTTGGACTGTGTGTGGGTGGGTGTGTGTGTGCGTGCTGCTTGGCTGGCTGGATCATACAGAAATGATAGAGTCCAGGGGGATGGGCTGGCTTACGTTTCTCTGTGCTGTTGTACTGGGTCGTGTGATGACATGGATATCAACAGGTCTGTCTCTCATGGATCAGGACTAGGGGTACAACCCCCCTCCTTCTGTTCCTTGTCCTCTTTCTTCTCTTCTCTCTCTCCCCATCTCTCTATCCATTCCTCTCTCTACTCTCTCCCCATCTCTCTATCCATTCCTCTCTTTTCTCTCTCCCCATCTCTCTATCCATTCCTCTCTCTACTCTCTCCCCATCTCTCTATCCATTCCTCTCTCTACTCTCTCCCCATCTCTCTATCCATTCCTCTCTCTACTCTCTCCCCATCTCTCTATCCATTCCTCTCTCTACTCTCTCCCCATCTCTCTATCCATTCCTCTCTACTCTCTATCCATTCTCTATATATTCCTCTCTCTACTCTCTCCCCATCTCTCTCTCTCCATCTCTCTATCCATTCCTCTCTCTACTCTCTCCCCATCTCTCTATCCATTCCTCTCTACTCTCTATCCATTCCTCTCTACTCTCTCCCCATCTCTATATCCATTACTCTCTCTACTCTCTCCCCATCTCTCTATCTGTTCCTCTCTACTCTCTCCCCATCTCTCTATCCATTACTCTCTACTCTCTATCCATTCCTCTCTCTACTCTCTCCCCATCTCTCTATCCATTCCTCTCTACTCTCTATCCAATCCTCTCTCTACTCTCTCTCTAGTCTCTATATATTCCTCTCTACTCTCTCCCCATCTCTCTATCCATTCCTCTCTTCTCTCTCCCCATCTCTCTATCCATTCCTCTCTACTCTCTATCCATTCTTCTCTACTCTATCCATTCCTCTCTCTCCTCTCTCCCATCTCTCTATCCATTCCTCTCTCTACTCTCTCCCCATCTCTCTATCCATTCCTCTCTCTACTCTCCCCCATCTCTCTATCCATTCCTCTCTAGTCTCTCTCATCCCATCTCTCTATCCATTCCTCTCTCTAGTCTCTCTCTCTCCCATCTCTCTATCCATTCCTCTCTCTAGTCTCTCCCTCGCTATCATTCCTCTCTCTAGTCTCTCCTCTATCATTCCTCTCTCTAGTCTCTCTCTCCCCCCATCTCTCTAGTCATTCCTCTCTAGTCTCTCTCTCCCCCATCTCTCTATCCATTCCTCTCTCTAGTCTCTCTCTCTATCATTCCTCTCTCTAGTCTCTCTCTATCATTCCTCTCTCTAGTCTCTCCCTCTCTAGTCTCTCTCTCTCTATCCATTCCTCTCTCTAGTCTCTCTCTATCATTCCTCTCTCTAGTCTCTCTCTCTATCATTCCTCTCTCTAGTCTCTATCATTCCTCTCTCTAGTCTCTCCCTCGCTATCATTCTTCTCTCTAGTCTCTCTTTCTCTAGTCTCTCTCTCCCCCATCTCTCTAGTCTCTCTCTATCATTCCTCTCTCTAGTCTCTCTCTATCATTCCTCTCTAGTCTCTCTCTATCATTCCTCTCTCTAGTCTCTCTATCATTCCTCTCTCTAGTCTCTCTCTCTATCATTCCTCTCTCTAGTCTCTCTCTATCCATTCCTCTCTAGTCTCTCTCTCTATCATTCCTCTCTCTAGTCTCTCTCTCTATCATTCCTCTCTAGTCTCTCTCTCTATCCATTCCTCTCTAGTCTCTCCCTCTCTATCATTCCTCTCTCTAGTCTCTCTCTATCATTCCTCTCTAGTCTCTCTCTCTATCATTCCTCTCTAGTCTCTCTCTATCAATCCTCTCTCTAGTCTCTCTCTCTATCAATCCTCTCTCTAGTCTCTCTCTCTATCATTCCTCTCTCTAGTCTCTCTCTATCATTCCTCTCAATAGTCTCTCTCTCTATCCATTCCTCTCTCTCATCTCTCTCTCTATCCATTCCTCTCTAGTCTCTCTCTCTATCATTCCTCTCTCTAGTCTCTCTCTCTATCCATTCCTCTCTCTAGTCTCTCTCTCTAGTCTCTCTCTCTCTAGTCTCTCTCTCTCTAGTCTCTCTCTCTCTAGTCTCTCTCTCTCTCTCTCTCTGTTCTGTACCATTCCTCTCTCTCTCCCTCTCTCTCTCTCTCTCTCTCTCTCTCTCTCTCTCTCTCTATCTTTCTCTCTCTCTCTCTCTCTCTCTCTCTCTCTCCTCTCTTCTCTCTCTCTCTCTCTCTCTCTCTCTCTCTCTCTCTCTCTCTCGTACAACCATCAGATACTGTTCTGTACCTGACAGTCAATGTCCTCACCTGTGTGTCATAATCAGCCTCTCTGATGGAAGTGTGTGTGTGTGTGTGTGTGTGTGTGTGTGTGTGTGTGTGTGTGTGTGTGTGTGTGTGTGTGTGTGTGTGTGTGTGTGTGTGTGTGTCACTATGTTATAAAATGAGGCTGGAGGAGAAAGCAATTACTCCTAATGCAGCAGAGGTCAATTGAATTCACTCCTCTCAGATGAAGAGATTAACTATTCTGTTCCCAATGTTCGAGAGAGAGAGGGAGAGATGGGGGGAGGGACAGAGAGAGACTAGAGTGGAATGGCTAGAAAGATGGGGGGAGAGAGAGAGGGAGGGAGAGAGAGAGACTAGAGAGATGGGGGAGAGAAACACAGAGAGAGAGACACACACACACACAGAGAGAGAGGTAGGGAGAGACTAGAGAGGGAGAGAGAGAGAGAGGGAGGGAGAGAGAGAGGGAGGGAGAGAGAGACTAGAGAGATGGGGAGAGATAGACTAGAGAGAGAGAAACACAGAGAGAGAGACACACACACACAGAGGGAGAGAGAGAGACACAGAGAGAGAGAGAGAGAGAGAGAGAGAGAGGATCACAGAGGGAGAGAGAAAGAGAGAATCACAGAGGGAGAGAGAGGATGTAATTATTATCTTAGTAATTAGGTTCTTGTGGTCGTTAGGAAGGGGGCTTGATAAAGACTCACTGTGTCAAATCCCACTCTTTCATTAAGGAGACACTGATACTTAGGTGGGTTAAACCACAAAACCCACACGCTTCTTTCAACAGGGATACTGTTTCACTGCAGTATTAGTGTCAGAGCTTCTCTATCATACAACAGAACACAGTGGTATTTATTATTCACAACAGCAGCAGATCCGGCAATGACAACAGCTAAACCTGTTGCTTCCTAGAGCGTAAACCTGTAGCACGCTGACAGAAAGTCAGAGAGAGAGAGAGGGGAGAGAGAGAGAGAGCGGGGAGAGAGGCGAAGGGAGAGAGAGAGTGGAAAAGGGAGAGCGAGAGGGAGGGGCGAGGAAGAGAGAGGAAGGGGCGAAGGGAGAGAGAGAGAGGAAGGGAGAGAGAGAGAGAGGGGGGTGAAGGGAGAGTGAGAGAGAGAGGGGTGAAGGGAGAGTGAGAGAGAGAGGGGGTGAAGGGAGAGAGAGAGGGCGAAGGGAGAGAGAGAGGCGAAGGGAGAGAGAGAGAGAGAGAGGGGGTGAAGGGAGAGAGAGAGGGGGTGAAGGGAGAGAGAGAGGGGTGAAGGGAGAGAGAGAGAGGCGAAGGGAGAGAGTGAGAGAGGAGGGGGTGAAGGGAGAGAGAGAGAGGCGAAGGGAGAGAGAGAGAGAGGGGTGAAGGGAGAGAGAGAGGGGGTGAAGGGAGAGAGAGAGGGGCGAAGGGAGAGAGAGAGAGGGGGGGGGTGAAGGGAGAGAGAGAGAGAGAGAGAGGAGGGGGTGAAGGGAGAGAGAGAGTGGAAAAGGGAGAGCGAGAGGGAGGGGCGAAGGAAGAGAGAGGAAGGGGCGAAGGGAGAGAGAGAGAGGGGAGAGAGAGAGAGAGAGGGGTGAAGGGAGAGTGAGAGAGAGAGGGGTGAAGGGAGAGTGAGAGAGAGAGGGGTGAAGGGAGAGAGAGAGAGGCGAAGGGGGGAGAGAGAGAGGGGGGTGAAGGGAGAGAGAGATAGGCGAAGGGAGAGATGAGAGAGGAGGGGGTGAAGGGAGAGAGAGAGAGGAAAAAGGGAGAGAGAGAGAGGGGCGAAGGAAGAGAGAGGAAGGGGCGAAGGGAGAGAGAGGAAGGGAGAGAGAGAGAGAGGCGAAGGGGGAGAGAGAGAGGGGTGAAGGGAGAGAGACAGCTGCACCTCAGGTGTAGAAAGAGGAGAAGAGATGAGGTGTCTAGGTTTATCGGTTGCTTTGTCTCTCAGCGTGTCGTCACCACTGTGCAGCAGGGTGGAGGAAGACAGGAGAGAAAATGAAAAGGGGGAGAGAGAGATATACAGGCCTCCTGTGGTGTGTCATGTGGCTGATTCATCCTTAACAACTCATACAGGAGAGAAATCTGTGGGCCAACTTATCATGTTCCCAGAGTTTACCTGTCTCTGTGGGCCAACCAATACCTGTTCCCAGAGTTTACTGGTCTCTGTGGGCTAACCAATACCTGTTCCCAGAGTTTACTTGTCTCTGTGGGCTAACCAATATCCGTTCCCAGAGTTTACCTCTCTATGTGGGCCAACCAATACCTGTTCCCAGAGTTTACCTCTCTATGTGGGCCAACCAATACCTGTTCCCCAGAGTTTACCTCTCTATGTGGGCCAACCAATACCTGCTCCCAGAGTTTACCTCTCTATGTGGGCCAACCAATACCTGTTCCCAGAGTTTACCTCTCTATGTGGGCCAACCAATACCTGTTCCCCAGAGTTTACCTCTATATGTGGGCCAACCAATACCTGTTCCCAGAGTTTACCTCTCTATGTGGGCCAACCAATACCTGTTCCCCAGAGTTTACCTCTATATGTGGGCCAACCAATACCTGTTCCCCAGAGTTTACCTCTCTATGTGGGCCAACCAATACCTGTTCCCAGAGTTTACCTCTCTATGTGGGCCAACCAATACCTGTTCCCAGAGTTTACCTCTCTATGTGGGCCAACCAATACCTGTTCCCAGAGTTTACCTCTCTATGTGGGCCAACCAATACCTGCTCCCCAGAGTTTACCTCTCTATGTGGGCCAACCAATACCTGTTCCCAGAGTTTACCTCTCTATGTGGGCCAACCAATACCTGTTCCAAGACCAGCCACCTGGACAGCTGATGAAACTGAGTATTTCTGTCTGTCATAAACCCCTTTTTTCAGGAAAAACTAATTCTGATTGGCTGGGCCTGGCTCCCCACTGGGTGGGTGGGCCTATGCCCTCCCATGGCTGTGCCCCTGCCCAGTCATGTGAAATCCATAGATTAGGCCCTAATGAATGTATTTAAATTGACTGATTTCCTTATGAACTGTAACTCAGTAAAATCTTGGAAATTGTTTTATATGTTTTTATTCAGTCTAAATATAGTTTGGGCATAATGTGAATATTTATGGTGAGTTTATACCAAAACATTTTTTTAAGTTTAAGCTTCCTTGTTAAAATAAAGGCTCAGTAAAAAGCCACTGATCTGTACACACACACACACACACACACACACACACACACAAAGCAGTCCCCTCCCCTCCTCACCATAGCAACAGGCACTACACAGAGCCTCGCTACAGCTGTACACTGACGAATCACAGCGGAGAACAGCTTTCCTGACTGGAAGCTGTGATGCCTCTGTTTCAACTCCCCTCGAACATGATGCCAGAGACACACTAGTCAGACGGACTCACTGCCTCCCATGCAGACACACACACACAGGACACACACACACACACACACACACACACACACACACACACACACACACAGTATGTTAATGTGTTCACTCACCACCAGTGGCATTCTACAGAAGGCTTGTGACGAATCCTGACATCTCTCTCTCCCTCCCTCCACTCCTCCCTCTCTCCCTCCCTCCTTCCCCTCCCCATCCTTCCTCCCTCCCCTTTCTATCTCTCCCTCCTTGTCTCCTTCCTCCCCCTCCCCCCTTTCCCCTCCCCATCCTTCCTCCCTCTCTCCCTCCTCTTCCTCCCTCTCTCCCTCCCTCCTCTTCCTCTCTCCCTCCCTCCCTCCTCTTCCTCCCTGTCTCCCTCCCTCCTCTTCCCCCCTCGCTCCCTCCCTCCTCTTCCTCCCTGTCTCCCTCCCTCCTCTACCCCCCCTGTCTCCCTCCCTCCTCTTCCCCCCTGTCTCCCTCCCTCCTCTTCCCCCTCGCTCCCTCCTCTTCCTCCCTGTCTCCCTCCCTCCTCTTCCTCCCTCTCTCCCTCCCTCCTCTTCCCCCCCTGTCTCCCTCCCTCCTCTTCACCCCCTCGCTCCCTCCTCTTCCTCTCTCCCTCCCTCCTCTTCCTCTCTCCCTCCCTCCTCTTCCCCCCCCTGTCTCCCTCCCTCCTCTTCCCCTCCCCATCCTTCCTCCCTCTCTCCCTCCTCTTCCTCTCTCCCTCCTCTTCCTCTCTCCCCTCCCTCCTCTTCCTCTCTCCCCCTCCCTCCTCTTCCTCTCTCCTCCCCCTCCTCTTCCTCCCTGTCTCCCTCCCTCCTCTTCCCCCTGTCTCCCTCCATCCTCTTCCCCCTGTCTCCCTCCATCCTCTTCCCCCTGTCTCCCTCCCTCCTCTTCACCCCCTCGCTCCCTCCTCTTCCTCCCTCTCCCTCCCTCCTCTTCCTCCCTCCCTCCTCCTCTTCCTCCCTGTCTCCCCCTCCTCTCTCACCCCCTCGCTCCCTCCCTCTTCCTCTCTCCCTCCCTCCTCTTCCTCTCTCCCTCCCTCCTCTTCCTCTCTGTCTCCCTCCCCCTCCTCTTCCCCCTCGCTCCCTCCTCCTCTTCCTCCCCCTATCTCCCTCCCTCCTCTTCCTCCCTGTCTCCCTCCCTCCTCTTCCTCCATGTCTCCCTCCCTCCTCTTCTCCCCTGTCTCCCTCCCTCCTCTTCCCCCCTCGCTCCCTCCCTCCTCTCTCTCTCTCCCTCCCTCCTCTTCCTCCCTGTCTCCCTCCCTCCTCTTCTCCCCTGTCTCCCTCCCTCCTCTTCCCCCCCTCGCTCCCTCCCTCCTCTCTCTCTCCCTCCCTCCTCTTCCTCCCTGTCTCCCTCCCTCCTCTTCCCCCCTCGCTCCCTCCTCTTCCTCCCTGTCTCCCTCCCTCCTCTTCCCCCCTCGCTCCCTTGCCCTCTCCCCAGTCAGGAAGTGTTTCACAACCAAAAAGACAAAATACCGTTGTTATGGTGCGGTGGTTTGGTTTAGCGTAAATGGTAAACAAGGAGAGAAATGTGGGTTGATGCTGTCAGTCTCTCTGGTTCAGACTGTCCTCTGAGGAGACAGGTTGATGCTGTCAGTCTCTATGGTTCAGACTGTCCTCTGAGGGGACAGGTTGATGCTGTCAGTCTCTATGGTTCAGACTGTCCTCTGAGGGGACAGGTTGATGCTGTCAGTCTCTATGGTTCAGACTGTCCTCTGAGGAGACAGGTTGATGCTGTCAGTCTCTATGGTTCAGACTGTCCTCTGAGGAGACAGGTTGATGCTGTCAGTCTCTATGGTTCAGACTGTCCTCTGAGGAGACAGGTTGATGCTGTCAGTCTCTGGTGGTTCAGACTGTCCTCTCTATGAGGAGACAGGTTGATGCTGTCAGTCTCTATGGTTCAGACTGTCCTCTGAGGAGACAGGTTGATGCTGTCAGTCTCTATGGTTCAGACTGTCCTCTGAGGAGACAGGTTGATGCTGTCAGTCTCTATGGTTCAGACTGTCCTCTGAGGAGACAGGTTGATGCTGTCAGTCTCTATGGTTCAGACTGTCCTCTGAGGAGACAGGTTGATGCTGTCAGTCTCTATGGTTCAGACTGTCCTCTGTTGATGCTGTCAGTCTCTATGGTTCAGACTGTCCTCTGAGGAGACAGGTTGATGCTGTCAGTCTCTATGGTTCAGACTGTCCTCTGAGGAGACAGGTTGATGCTGTCAGTCTCTATGGTTCAGACTGTCCTCTGAGGAGACAGGTTGATGCTGTCAGTCTCTATGGTTCAGACTGTCCTCTGAGGAGACAGGTTGATGCTGTCAGTCTCTATGGTTCAGAGACTTGATCTGTCTCTGGTTCAGACTGAGGAGACAGGTTGATGCTGTCAGTCTCTATGGTTCAGACTGTCCTCTGAGGGGACAGGTTGATGCTGTCAGTCTCTATGGTTCAGACTGTCCTCTGGGGAGACAGGTTGATGCTGTCAGTCTCTATGGTTCAGACTGTCCTCTGAGGGGACAGGTTGATGCTGTCAGTCTCTATGGTTCAGACTGTCCTCTGAGGAGACAGGTTGATGCTGTCAGTCTCTCTGGTTCAGACTGTCCTCTGAGGGGACAGGTTGATGCTGTCAGTCTCTATGGTTCAGACTGTCCTCTGAGGGGACAGGTTGATGCTGTCAGTCTCTCTGGTTCAGACTGTCCTCTGAGGAGACAGGTTGATGCTGTCAGTCTCTATGGTTCAGACTGTCCTCTGAGGAGACAGGTTGATGCTGTCAGTCTCTCTGGTTCAGACTGTCCTCTGAGGGGACAGGTTGATGCTGTCAGTCTCTATGGTTCAGACTGTCCTCTGAGGAGACAGGTTGATGCTGTCAGTCTCTATGGTTCAGACTGTCCTCTGAGGAGACAGGTTGATGCTGTCAGTCTCTATGGTTCAGACTGTCCTGTGAGGAGACAGGTTGATGCTGTCAGTCTCTATGGTTCAGACTGTCCTCTGAGGAGACAGGTTGATGCTGTCAGTCTCTATGGTTCAGACTGTCCTCTGAGGAGACAGGTTGATGCTGTCAGTCTCTCTGGTTCAGACTGTCCTCTGAGGAGACAGGTTGATGCTGTCAGTCTCTATGGTTCAGACTGTCCTCTGGGGAGACAGGTTGATGCTGTCAGTCTCTATGGTTCAGACTGTCCTCTGAGGGGACAGGTTGATGCTGTCAGTCTCTATGGTTCAGACTGTCCTCTGAGGAGACAGGTTGATGCTGTCAGTCTCTATGGTTCAGACTGTCCTCTGAGGAGACAGGTTGATGCTGTCAGTCTCTATGGTTCAGACTGTCCTCTGAGGAGACAGGTTGATGCTGTCAGTCTCTCTGGTTCAGACTGTCCTCTGAGGAGACAGGTTGATGCTGTCAGTCTCTATGGTTCAGACTGTCCTCTGAGGAGACAGGTTGATGCTGTCAGTCTCTATGGTTCAGACTGTCCTCTGAGGAGACAGGTTGATGCTGTCAGTCTCTCTGGTTCAGACTGTCCTCTGAGGGGACAGGTTGATGCTGTCAGTCTCTATGGTTCAGACTGTCCTCTGAGGGGATAGCTAGCAACTGAGGAAAGAGAGAGAGAGAGAGAGAGAGAGGATTACAGACCCCCTCCTGCCTGGGGCAGCTGGGGAGGGAGGAGAGGAGAGTAGGGAGGAGAGGAGAGGAGAGTGAGGGGGGGTGGATTACAGACCCCCTCCTGCCTGGGGCAGCTGGGGAGGGAGGAGAGGAAAGTAGAGAGGAGAGTGAGGGGAGGGGGTGGATTACAGACCCCCTGTCTGGGGGAGCTGAGGGAGGAGAGGAGAGTAGGGAGGAGAGGAGGGGAGTGAGGAGGGGAGGGGAGTGAGGAGGGGAGGGGTGGATTACAGACCCCCTCCTGCCTGGGGAGGGAGGAAAGGAGAGTAGGGAGGGAGGAGAGGAGAGGAGAGGGAGAGGAGGGGGGAGGGGTGGGGAGTGAGGAGAGGAGAGGAGGGGAGGGGGGAGGGGGTGGGGAGTGAGGAGGGGAGGGGGGTGGGGAGTGAGGAGGGGGTGGGGAGTGAGGAGAGGAGGGGTGGGGAGAGGGGGGGGTGGGGAGGAGGAGAGGAGAGGAGAGGGGAGGGGGGTGGGGGAGTGAGGAGAGGAGGGGGAGGGTGGGGAGTGAGGAGAGGAGGGGAGGGGAGGATAAGGGCGGGGTGAAGATTATTCCTCACAGCTTTCTTACTTTGTCACAGAGGTCATGAACCTGTCGGTATCCCTTGACGATTATCATCTTTTCAAAAATATCACAAAAACTTGGCTGGTGGTGTCCCCCCTGCCCGTGTGTAGAGGAGGGCAGAGGTGTGTGGCTGGTGGTGTCCCCCCCTCCCCGTGTGTTGAGGACGGTTAGGGTAGAGACATTACTGTGGGTTAGAGACACATTACTGTGGGTTAGAGACACATTACTGTGGGTTAGAGACACATTACTGTGGGTTAGAGACACATTACTGTGGGTTAGAGACACATTACTGTGGGTTAGAGACACATTACTGTGGGTTAGAGACACATTACTGTGGGTTAGAGACACATTACTGTGGGTTAGAGACGCATTACTGTGGGTTAGAGTAGAGACATTACTGTGGGTTAGATACATATTACTGTGGGTTAGAGACATATTACTGTGGGTTAGAGTAGAGACACATTACTGTGGGTTAGAGACACATTACTGTGGGTTAGAGTAGAGACACATTACTGTGGGTTAGAGACACATTACTGTGGGTTAGAGTAGAGACACATTACTGTGGGTTAGAGACACATTACTGTGGGTTAGAGACACATTACTGTGGGTTAGAGACACATTACTGTGGGTTAGAGACACATTACTGTGGGTTAGAGTAGAGACACATTACTGTGGGTTAGAGACACATTACTGTGGGTTAGAGTAGAGACACATTACTGTGGGTTAGAGACACATTACTGTGGGTTAGAGACACATTACTGTGGGTTAGAGACACATTACTGTGGGTTAGAGTAGAGACATTACTGTGGGTTAGAGACATATTACTGTGGGTTAGAGTAGAGACACATTACTGTGGGTTAGAGACACATTACTGTGGGTTAGAGTAGAGACACATTACTGTGGGTTAGAGACACATTACTGTGGGTTAGAGACACATTACTGTGGGTTAGAGACACATTACTGTGGGTTAGAGTAGAGACACATTACTGTGGGTTAGAGACACATTACTGTGGGTTAGAGTAGAGACACATTACTGTGGGTTAGAGTAGAGACACATTACTGTGGGTTAGAGACACATTACTGTGGGTTAGAGTAGAGACACATTACTGTGGGTTAGAGACACATTACTGTGGGTTAGAGTAGAGACACATTACTGTGGGTTAGAGTAGAGACACATTACTGTGGGTTAGAGTAGAGACACATTACTGTGGGTTAGAGTAGACACATTACTGTGGGTTAGAGTAGACACATTACTGTGGGTTAGAGTAGAGACACATTACTGTGGGTTAGAGCAGAGACACATTACTGTGGGTTATATACACATTACTGTGGGTTAGAGTAGAGACACATTACTGTGTGTTAGAGTAGAGACACATTACTGTGGGTTAGAGACACATTACTGTGGGTTAGAGACACATTACTGTGGGTTAGAGTAGAGACACATTACTGTGGGTTAGAGTAGACACACATTACTGTGGGTTAGAGTAGAGACACATTACTGTGGGTTAGAGACACATTACTGTGGGTTAGAGTAGACACATTACTGTGGGTTAGAGTAGAGACACATTACTGTGGGTTAGAGTAGAGACACATTACTGTGGGTTAGAGCAGAGACACATTACTGTGGGTTATATACACATTACTGTGGGTTAGAGTAGAGACACATTACTGTGTGTTAGAGTAGAGACACATTACTGTGGGTTAGAGACACATTACTGTGGGTTAGAGTAGAGACACATTACTGTGGGTTAGAGTAGACACACATTACTGTGGGTTAGAGTAGACACATTACTGTGGGTTAGAGACACATTACTGTGGGTTATAGACACATTACTGTGGGTTAGAGTAGAGACACATTACTGTGGGTTAGAGACATATTACTGTGGGTTAGAGACACATTACTGTGGGTTAGAGTAGAGACACATTACTGTGGGTTAGAGACACATTACTGTGGGTTAGAGTAGAGACACATTACTGTGGGTTATAGACACATTACTGTGGGTTAGAGCAGAGACACATTACTGTGGGTTAGAGACACATTACTGTGGGTTAGAGACACATTACTGTGGGTTATAGACACATTACTGTGGGTTAGAGTAGAGACACATTACTGTGGGTTAGAGACATATTACTGTGGGTTAGAGTAGAGACACATTACTGTGGGTTAGAGACACATTGCTGTGGGTTAGAGACACATTACTGTGGGTTAGAGACACATTACTGTGGGTTAGAGACACATTACTGTGGGTTAGAGACACATTACTGTGGGTTATAGACACATTACTGTGGGTTAGAGTAGAGACACATTACTGTGGGTTAGAGACACATTACTGTGGGTTAGAGTAGAGACACATTACTGTGGGTTAGAGACACATTGCTGTGGGTTAGAGACACATTACTGTGGGTTAGAGACACATTACTGTGGGTTAGAGACACATTACTGTGGGTTAGAGTAGAGACACATTACTGTGGGTTAGAGACACATTACTGTGGGTTATAGACACATTACTGTGGGTTAGAGTAGAGACACATTACTGTGGGTTAGAGACATATTACTGTGGGTTAGAGACACATTACTGTGGGTTAGAGTAGAGACACATTACTGTGGGTTAGAGACATATTACTGTGGGTTAGAGACACATTACTGTGGGTTAGAGCAGAGACACATTACTGTGGGTTATAGACACATTACTGTGGGTTAGAGCAGAGACACATTACTGTGGGTTAGAGACACATTACTGTGGGTTAGAGTAGACACATTACTGTGGGTTATAGACACATTACTGTGGGTTAGAGTAGAGACACATTACTGTGGGTTAGAGACATATTACTGTGGGTTAGAGACACATTACTGTGGGTTAGAGCAGAGACAAATTACTGTGGGTTATAGACACATTACTGTGGGTTAGAGACACATTACTGTGGGTTAGAGACACATTACTGTGGGTTAGAGCAGAGACAAATTACTGTGGGTTATAGACACATTACTGTGGGTTAGAGCAGAGACACATTACTGTGGGTTAGAGCAGAGACACATTACTGTGGGTTAGAGACACATTACTGTGGGTTAGAGCAGAGACACATTACTGTGGGTTAGAGACACATTACTGTGGGTTAGAGACACATTACTGTTTGTTAGAGTAGACACATTACTGTGGGTTATAGACACATTACTGTGGGTTAGAGACACATTACTGTGGGTTAGAGTAGAGACACATATAAATACAAAACTCTTTCATTACTGACTCAGTTATTAGGCTGCAGGTTGACCTTTCATTACTGACTCAGTTATTAGACTGTAGGTTGACCTTTCATTACTGACTCAGTTATTAGACTGTAGGTTGACCTTTCATTACTGACTCAGTTATTAGACTGTAGGTTGACCTTTCATTACTGACTCAGTTATTAGACTGCAGGTTGACCTTTCATTAATCTGTCAGTTATTAGACTGTAGGTTGACCTTTCATTTATCTGTCAGTTATTAGACTGCAGGTTGACCTTTCATTACTGACTCAGTTATTAGACTGTAGGTTGACCTTTCATTACTGACTCAGTTATTAGACTGTAGGTTGACCTTTCATTACTGACTCAGTTATTAGACTATAGGTTGACCTTTCATTACTGACTCAGTTATTAGACTGTAGGTTGACCTTTCATTACTGACTCAGTTATTAGACTGTAGGTTGACCTTTCATTACTAACTCAGTTATTAGACTGTAGGTTGACCTTTCATTAATCTGTCAGTTATTAGACTGTAGGTTGACCTTTCATTACTGACTCAGTTATTAGACTGTAGGTTGACCTTTCATTACTAACTCAGTTATTAGACTGTAGGTTGACCTTTCATTAATCTGTCAGTTATTAGACTGTAGGTTGACCTTTCATTAATCTGTCAGTTATTAGACTGTAGGTTGACCTTTCATTACTGACTCAGTTATTCACCATAGTGTGTGTCTCGATAGGAACCAGTCTGGCCTTCTAACTAGCGTGGGCTCAGTCTACAACTGACCTTGTCTACATGATTAGTTGAGCCGTTGGGGCGTGAGGACTTCCCCCTTACCTATTCTGTCTCTGTCTCTCGTTCTTTCTCTCTGTCTGTCTCTCTCTATCTCTGTCTCTGTCTCTGTCTCTCTCTCTCTGTGTCTCTGTCTCTTTCTCTCTATGTATCTCTCTCTGTATCTCTGTGTCTCTCGTTCTTTCTCTCTCTGTCTCTCTCTGTCTCTGTCTGTCTCTGTCTCTCTCTATCTCTGTCTCTGTCTCTCTCTGTCTCTGTCTCTCTCTGTCTCTGTCTCTGTCTCTTTCTCTCTATGTATCTCTCTCTCTGTATCTCTCTCTGTCTCTGTCTCTCGTTCTTTCTCTCTCTGTCTCTCTCTGTCTCTGTCTCTGTCTCTCGTTCTTTCTCTCTCTGTCTCTCTCTATCTCTGTCTCTTTCTGTCTCTCTCTGTCTCTGTCTCTTTCTGTCTCTCTCTCTGTCTCTTGTTCTTTCTCTCTCTCTCTCTCATTCTCTGTATCTGTCTCTGTCTCTCATTCTCTCTCTCTCTTTCTCTCTCTGTCTCTCTTTCTCTCTCTCTCTTTATCTCTCTCTCTTTCTCTCTCTGTCTCCCTCTGTCTCTCTCTCTCTGTCATCCTTTATTTATCTATCCTCCTCTCTTTCTGTGTGTCTGAGTTTCTATTCTCCTTCAACCTGTTTTCTGAGTGTAAATTGCCTGACAGTGTGTTATAAATACAGTTCTTTGTTCTGGTACTTTCTATAGTTGAACTTTTCACTATTCCATAATCACACTTAGAGAAGATCTCTGGTAGCTTTGGAGAGGAGAGAGAGGAGGAGAGAGAAAGGTGGAGGGGGGAGAGAGAGAGGTGGAGGGGGGAGAGAGAGAGGTGGAGGGGGAGAGAGAGGAGGTGGAGGGGGAGAGAGGGAGGGGGAGGGAGAGAGGGTGGAGGGGGAGAGAGATGTGGAGGAGGAGAGAAGTGGAGGGGGAGAGAGAGGTGGAGGGGGAGAGAGAGAGAGAGGTGGAGGGGGAGAGAGAGAGATATGGCGGGTGGTGGAGGAGGAGAGAGTTGGAGGGGGAGAGAGAGAGGAGGAGGAGGAGAGAGTTGGAGGGGGAGAGAGAGAGGTGGAGGGGGAGAGAGTTGGAGGGGGAGAGATAGAGGTGGAGGGGGGTGAGAGAGAGGTGGAGTGGGGAGAGAGAGAGAGGTGGAGGGGGAGAGAGGTGGAGGGGGAGAGAGGTGGAGGGGGAGAGAGAGAGTGGAGTGGGAGACGCATTGGTTGTTTTACACACCCTCCTCCCCTCTACACCCTCCTCCCCTCTACACCCTCCTCCCCTCTACACCCTCCTCCCCTCTACACCCTCCTCCCCTCTACACCCTCCTCCCCTCTACACCCCCCTCCCCTCTACACCCTCCTCCCCAGTACACCCTCCTCCCCAGTACACCCTCCTCCTCTGTGGATTCTGTGCGTCTGTGTGTTAGGTGTGTTTGTGGCTAATGACTGTTATCTCGGTCGTCTGTAGAAAGTTGATAAACCAACATAAGTGTAAACTCTGAACCAACCACATCCTTCCCCTGTGGAAGGTTTCATCTCAGTGCTCGGAGAGAAACTGTGTGGCGAAGATGTGAACAACGAAGGGAAGAAATCAACAGGTGAAGCCGATGTAGTGCAGCTAGTTGACAGCTGAAGGCTGCTCTGTTGTGGAGCTTAGACACTGACGTCTCTCTCACACACACACACACACACACACACACACGGGTCTCACGCTGCTCGTCTGTTGTTCTGTTTTCGCGTTAAAGAAAACAACACGGCTAAATGAGGGAGTTGTGCTGAGAGCGTTACCGTCTCGTTGGGCCCTGTGTGTTTATCCACAGTAAACCAGTATACAGTATTCATCCACAATAAACCAGTATACAGTATTTATCCACAGTAAACCAGTATTCATCCACAGCAAACCAGTATACAGTATTTATCCACAGTAAACCAGTATACAGTATTCATCCACAGTAAACCAGTATTCATCCACAGTAAACCAGTAAACAGTATTCATCCACAGTAAACCAGTATTTATCCACAGTGAACCAGTATACAGTATTCATCCACAGTAAACCAGTATTCATCCACAGTAAACCAGTATGCAGTATTTATCCACAGTAAACCAGTATTCATCCACAGCAAACCAGTATTCATCCACAGTAAACCAGTATTTATCCACAGTGAACCAGTATACAGTATTCATCCACAGTAAACCAGTATTCATCCACAGTAAACCAGTATACAGTATTTATCCACAGTAAACCAGTATTCATCCACAGCAAACCAGTATTCATCCACAGTAAACCAGTATTCATCCACAGTAAACCAGTATACAGTATTTATCCACAGTAAACCAGTATACAGTATTCATCCACAGTAAACCAGTATACAGTATTTATCCACAGTAAACCAGTATACAGTATTCATCCACAGTGAACCAGTATACAGTATTTATCCACAGTAAACCAGTATACAGTATTTATCCACAGTAAACCAGTATACAGTATTCATCCACAGTAAACCAGTATACAGTAAACCAGTATACAGTAAACCAGTATATGGTATTTATCCACAGTAAACCAGTATACAATATGTATCCACAGTAAACCAGTATACAGTATTTATCCACAATAAACCAGTATACAATATGTATCCACAGTAAACCAGTATACAGTATTCATCCACAGTGAACCAGTATACAGTATTTATCCACAGTAAACCAGTATACAGTATTTATCCACAGTAAACCAGTATACAGTATTCATCCACAGTAAACCAGTATACAGTAAACCAGTATACAGTAAACCAGTATATGGTATTTATCCACAGTAAACCAGTATACAATATGTATCCACAGTAAACCAGTATACAGTATTTATCCACAATAAACCAGTATACAGTATTCATCCACAGTAAACCAGTATACAGTATTTATCCACAGTAAACCAGTATACAGTATTCATCCACAGTAAACCAGTATACAGTATTTATCCACAGTAAACCAGTATACAGTATTCATCCACAGTGAACCAGTAAACCAGTATTTATCCACAGTAAACCAGTATACAGTATTTATCCACAGTGAACCAGTATACAGTATTTATCCACAGTAAACCAGTATACAGTATTTATCCACAGTGAACCAGTATACAGTATTCATCCACAGTAAACCAGTATACAGTATTTATCCACAGTAAACCAGTATACAGTATTTATCCACAGTAAACCAGTATTTATCCACAGTAAACCAGTATACAGTATTTATCCACAGTGAACCAGTATACAGTATTTATCCACAGTAAACCAGTATACAGTATTCATCCACAGTAAACCAGTATACAGTATTTATCCACAATAAACCAGTATACCGTATTTATCCACAGTAAACCAGTATTTATCCACAGTGAACCAGTATACAGTATTTATCCACAGTAAACCAGTATACAGTATTTATCCACAGTAAACCAGTATACAGTATTCATCCACAGTGAACCAGTAAACCAGTATTTATCCACAGTAAACCAGTATACAGTATTCATCCACAATAAACCAGTATACAGTATTCATCCACAGTAAACCAGTATACAGTATTCATCCACAGTAAACCAGTATACAGTATTTATCCACAGTAAACCAGTATACAGTATTCATCCACAGTAAACCAGTATACAGTATTTATCCACAGTAAACCAGTATACAGTATTCATCCACAGTGAACCAGTATACAGTATTTATCCACAGTAAACCAGTATACAGTATTTATCCACAGTAAACCAGTATACAGTATTCATCCACAGTAAACCAGTATACAGTAAACCAGTATACAGTAAACCAGTATATGGTATTTATCCACAGTAAACCAGTATACAATATGTATCCACAGTAAACCAGTATACAGTATTTATCCACAATAAACCAGTATACAATATGTATCCACAGTAAACCAGTATACAGTATTCATCCACAGTGAACCAGTATACAGTATTTATCCACAGTAAACCAGTATACAGTATTTATCCACAGTAAACCAGTATACAGTATTCATCCACAGTAAACCAGTATACAGTAAACCAGTATACAGTAAACCAGTATATGGTATTTATCCACAGTAAACCAGTATACAATATGTATCCACAGTAAACCAGTATACAGTATTTATCCACAATAAACCAGTATACAGTATTCATCCACAGTAAACCAGTATACAGTATTTATCCACAGTAAACCAGTATACAGTATTTATCCACAGTAAACCAGTATTTATCCACAGTGAACCAGTATACAGTATTTATCCACAGTAAACCAGTATACAGTATTTATCCACAGTAAACCAGTATACAGTATTCATCCACAGTGAACCAGTAAACCAGTATTTATCCACAGTAAACCAGTATACAGTATTTATCCACAGTGAACCAGTATACAGTATTTATCCACAGTAAACCAGTATACAGTATTTATCCACAGTGAACCAGTATACAGTATTCATCCACAGTAAACCAGTATACAGTATTCATCCACAGTAAACCAGTATACAGTATTTATCCACCCCACAGTGAACCAGTATACAGTATTCATCCACAGTAAACCAGTATTTATCCACAGTAAACCAGTATACAGTATTCATCCACAGTAAACCAGTATACAGTATTTATCCACAGTAAACCAGTATACAGTATTCATCCACAGTGAACCAGTAAACCAGTATTTATCCACAGTAAACCAGTATACAGTATTTATCCACAGTGAACCAGTATACAGTATTTATCCACAGTAAACCAGTATACAGTATTTATCCACAGTGAACCAGTATACAGTATTCATCCACAGTAAACCAGTATACAGTATTTATCCACAGTAAACCAGTATACAGTATTTATCCACAGTAAACCAGTATTTATCCACAGTAAACCAGTATACAGTATTTATCCACAGTGAACCAGTATACAGTATTTATCCACAGTAAACCAGTATACAGTATTCATCCACAGTGAACCAGTATACAGTATTCATCCACAGTAAACCAGTATACAGTATTTATCCACAGTAAACCAGTATACAGTATTCATCCACAGTAAACCAGTATACAGTATTTATCCACAGTAAACCAGTAAACAGTATTTATCCACAGTGAACCAGTATACAGTATTTATCCACAATAAACCAGTATACAATATGTATCCACAGTAAACCAGTATACAGTATTTATCCACAGTAAACCAGTATACAGTATTTATCCACAGTAAACCAGTATACAGTATTCATCCACAGTGAACCAGTATACAGTATTTATCCACAGTAAACCAGTATACAGTATTCATCCACAGTAAACCAGTATACAGTATTTATCCACAGTAAACCAGTATAAAGTATTTATCCACCCCACAGTGAACCAGTAAACAGTATTCATCCACAGTAAACCAATATGCAGTATTTATCCACAGTAAACCAGTATACAGTATTCATCCACAGTAAACCAGTATACAGTATTCATCCACAGTGAACCAGTATTTATCCACAGTGAACCAGTATACAGTATTCATCCACAGTAAACCAGTATACAGTATTTATCCACAGTAAACCAGTATTTATCCACAGTGAACCAATATACAGTATTTATCCACAGTAAACCAGTATACAGTATTTATCCACAGTAAACCAGTATTTATCCACAGTGAACCAATATACAGTATTTATCCACAGTAAACCAGTATACAGTATTCATCCACAGTAAACCAGTATACAGTATTCATCCACAGTAAACCAGTATTTATCCACAATAAACCAGTATACAGTATTTATCCACAATAAACCAGTATACAGTATTCATCCACAGTGAACCAGTATACAGTATTCATCCACAGTAAACCAGTATACAGTATTCATCCACAGTAAACCAGTATTTATCCACAGTGAACCAGTATAAAGTATTTATCCACAGTGAACCAGTAAACCAGTATTTATCCACAGTAAACCAGTATACAGTATTTATCCACAGTAAACCAGTATACAGTATTTATCCACAGTAAACCAGTATACAGTATTCATCCACAGTAAACCAGTATACAGTATTTATCCACAGTAAACCAGTATACAGTATTTATCCACAGTAAACCAGTATACAGTATTTATCCACAGTAAACCAGTATACAGTATTCATCCACAGTATACAGTATTTATCCACAGTAAACCAGTATACAGTATTCATCCACAGTAAACCAGTATACAGTATTTATCCACAGTAAACCAGTATACAGTATTTATCCACAGTAAACCAATATGCAGTATTTATCCACAGTAAACCAGTATACAGTATTCATCCACAGTAAACCAGTATACAGTATTCATCCACAGTAAACCAGTATACAGTATTTATCCACCCCACAGTGAACCAGTATACAGTATTTATCCACAGTAAACCAGTATACAGTATTTATCCACAGTAAACCAGTATTCATCCACAGTAAACCAGTATACAGTATTTATCCACAGTTTGTCCTTGGTGAACTCTACTCCACCCCACCATATAGACTTGTTGCTCGGCTATAGACTTTCTAAGTGGTTGACTTCCTAGTCTCTCTGTCAGCAGTGATTTATTGTTAAGGCCCTGTGGCCCCATGGGAGCTCTCACCATAAAGGAGATAAATACTGCACTTACTGTAACCTTTCAGTCCCTCAAGGCATCCTCCTCCTCTTCCTCCTTTTTCCCCTCCTCCTAAAGATGATCCTTCAGTTGCTCTGCCTCACACACACACACACACACACTCTCAAACATCACACCCATTCTCATACACACACTTACTCTTTCAAACACACTCGTTCAAAAACAGAAATACACTCACTCTCCCTCCCTTTTTGGGGTCAAGGAAACTCGACCGACTCCACTCTACTCAAATATTTTTCTCCAGGGGGTCTCATGAGTGTCTCCCCGAACGGTCGCTGTGTGTGTGTGTGTGTTTGTGTGTGTGTGTGTGTGTGTGTGTGTGTGTGTGTGTGTGTGTGTGTGTGTGTGTGTGTGTGTGTGTGTGTGTGTGTGTGTGTGTGTGGTCTCAGGTGTGTCTCCCAAACGTTAATGTAGACAGTGTTTCCTCCTTAATGTGGATCCCAGATCCCCTGACGGTAGACAGTGTCCTTAATGTGGATCCCAGATCCCCTGACGGTAGACAGTGTTTCCTCCTTAATGTGGATCCCAGATCCCCTGACGGTAGACAGTGTTTCCTCCTTAATGTGGATCCCAGATCCCCTGACGGTAGACAGTGTCCTTAATGTGGATCCCAGATCCCCTGAAGGTAGACAGTGTTTCCTCCTTAATGTGGATCCCAGATCCCCTGACGGTAGACAGTGTCCTTAATGTGGATCCCAGATCCCCTGATGGTAGACAGTGTTTCCTCCTTAATGTGGATCCCAGATCCCCTGAAGGTAGACAGTGTTTCCTCCTTAATGTGGATCCCAGATCCCCTGAAGGTAGACAGTGTCCTTAATGTGGATCCCAGATCCCCTGACGGTAGACAGTGTCCTTAATGTGGATCCCAGATCCCCTGACGGTAGACAGTGTTTCCTCCTTAATGTGGATCCCAGATCCCCTGACGGTAGACAGTGTCCTTAATGTGGATCCCAGATCCCCTGACGGTAGACAGTGTTTCCTCCTTAATGTGGATCCCAGATCCCCTGAAGGTAGACAGTGTTTCCTCCTTAATGTGGATCCCAGATCCCCTGACGGTAGACAGTGTTTCCTCCTTAATGTGGATCCCAGATCCCCTGAAGGTAGACAGTGTTTCCTCCTTAATGTGGATCCCAGATCCCCTGAAGGTAGACAGTGTCCTTAATGTGGATCCCAGATCCCCTGAAGGTAGACAGTGTTTCCTCCTTAATGTGGATCCCAGATCCCCTGAAGGTAGACAGTGTCAGGGCTGTTCTGACAGACTGGTATTGTGTTGCCAGGGCTGTTCTGACAGACTGGTATTGTGTTGTCAGGGCTGTTCTGACAGACTGGTATTGTGTCGTCAGGGCTGTTCTGACAGACTGGTATTGTGTTGTCAGGGCTGTTCTGACAGACTGGTATTGTGTTGCCAGGGCTGTTCTGACAGACTGGTATTGTGTCGTCACGGCTGTTCTGACAGACTGGTATTGTGTTGTCAGGGCTGTTCTGACAGACTGGTATTGTGTTGTCAGGGCTGTTCTGACAGACTGGTATTGTGTCGTCAGGGCTGTTATAACTACAGTTAAACTATAGTACAGGAGGTTTATACTGTTATAACTACAGTTAAACTATAGGACAGTAGGTTTATACTGTTATAACTACAGTTAAACTATAGGACAGGAGGTTTATACTGTTATAACTACAGTTAAACTATAGGACAGTAGGTTTATACTGTTATAACTACAGTTAAACTACAGGACAGGAGGTTTATACAGTTATAACTACAGTTAAACTACAGGACAGGAGGTTTATACTGTTATAACTACAGTTAAACTATAGGACAGGAGGTTCTCTGCAACTGTAGAGGGGTTGAGATTGTGTGTGTGTGTGTGTGTGTGTGTGTGTGTGTGTGTGTGTGTGTGTGTGTGTGTGTGTGTGTGTGTGTGTGTGTGTGTGTGTGTGTGTGTGTGAGGTGGTCCATGTCTTTTTAATTGCTGACTGGGTGATGCCTCTCCAGACAGGGGGAGGCCAGTGGAGCGGACCTCTCCGTTAATTTGTGTCTCTCTCTGATCCTCTCTCTACCCTCCTCTCCTCTCCCCACCTCCTCTCTCTACCCTCCTCCTCTCTATCCACCTCTCCTCTCTCTACCCACCTCCCCTCTCTCCCCCTCCTCTCCTCTACCCACCTCCTCTCTCTACCCACCTCCCCTCTCTCCCCACCTCCTCTCTCTACCCACCTCCCCTCTCTACCCACCTCCCCTCTCTCTACCCACCTCCCCTCCTCTCTCTATCCCCACCTCCCCTCTCTCCCCCTCCTCTCTCTACCCACATCTCTACCCTCATCCCCTCTACCCACCTCCTCTCTCGATCCTCCCCTCTCTCCCCACCTCTCCTCTCTCCCCCTCCTCTCTCCCCCCACCTCTCCTCTCTCCCCCACCCCTCTCTACCCACCTCCCCTCTCTCCCCCTCCTCTCTCTACCCACCTCTCTCTACCCTCCTCTCCTCTACCCACCTCCTCTCTCGATCCTCCCCTCTCCCCCACCTCTTCTCTCTACCCACCTCCCCTCTCTCCCCCTCCTCTCTCTACCCACCTCTCTCTACCCTCCTCTCCTCTACCCACCTCCTCTCTCGATCCTCCCCCTCTCTCCCCCACCTCCTCTCTCTCCCCACCTCCTCTCTCTCCCCACCGCCTCTCTCTACTCACCTCTCCTCTCTCCCCCACCCCTCTCTACCCACCTCCCCCCTCTCTCCCCCACCCCTCTCTACCCACCTCCCCTCTCCCCCCACCCCCTCTACCCACCTCCCCCTCTCTCCCCCTCCTCTCTCTACCCACCTCTCTCTACCCTCCTCTCCTCTCTCCCCCTCCTCTCTCTACCCACCTCCCCTCTCTCCCCCTCCTCTCTCTACCCACCTCTCCTCTCTCCCCCCCACTCTCTCTACCCACCTCCCCTCCTCTCCCCCTCCTCTCTCTCCCCCTCCTCTCCCCCCTCTCCTCTCCTTCCCTCCTCTCCTTCCCTCCTCCTCGGCGTTGAGTGGTGGTGACCTTCAAATGGAGTCTTAACACACACGCTTGATATCGTTGATAAGCCAGTAGTCACAGCAACCGACACTGTTTAGCCCAAAGTGTTCTGGGTCCAAGTTAACCATCAGCATCACCCAGGAGTCGTGTGCCCTCCTCTTTAATGATGTTCAGTTACATCTCTAGGATTCAGCAGAGGAGAGGGAGAGGACAGGGCCTCCCACACCCAACTCATCTGTACACACACTCCTTCAGCTATATGTAAAAGATCTACAGGCGATGTCTGGTGTTTAGACAGATGATCTATAGGTGATGTCTGGTGTTTAGACAGATGATCTATAGGTGATGTCTGGTGTTTATAGACAGATGATCTATAGGTGATGTCTGGTGTTTAGACAGATGATCTATAGGTGATGTCTGGTGTTTATAGACAGATGATCTATAGGTGATGTCTGGTGTTTAGACAGATGATCTATAGGTGATGTCTGGTGTTTATAGACAGATGATCTATAGGTGATGTCTGGTGTTTATAGACAGATGATCTATAGGTGATGTCTGGTGTTTAGACAGATGATCTATAGGTGATGTCTGGTGTTTAGACAGATGATCTATAGGTGATGTCTGGTGTTTATAGACAGATGATCTATAGGTGATGTCTGCTGTTTAGACAGATGATCTATAGGTGATGTCTGGTGTTTAGACAGATGATCTATAGGTGATGTCTGGTGTTTATAGACAGATGATCTATAGGTGATGTCTGGTGTTGACAGACAGATGATCTATAAGTGATGTCTGGTGTTTAGACAGATGATCTATAGGTGATGTCTGGTGTTTAGACAGATGATCTATAGGTGATGTCTGGTGTTTATAGACAGATGATCTATAGGTGATGTCTGGTGTTGACAGACAGATGATCTATAGGTGATGTCTGGTGTTTAGACAGATGATCTATAGGTGATGTCTGGTGTTTATAGACAGATGATCTATAGGTGATGTCTGGTGTTGACAGACAGATGATCTATAGGTGATGTCTGGTGTTTAGACAGATGATCTATAGGTGATGTCTGGTGTTGACAGACAGATGATCTATAGGTGATGTCTGGTGTTTAGACAGATGATCTATAGGTGATGTCTGGTGTTTAGACAGATGATCTACAGGTGATGTCTGGTGTTTAGACAGATGATCTATAGGTGATGTCTGGTGTTTAGACAGATGATCTATAGGTGATGTCTGGTGTTTACAGATAGATGATCTATAGGTGATGTCTGGTGTTTACAGATAGATGATCTATAGGTGATGTCTGGTGTTTAGACAGATGATCTATAGGTGATGTCTGGTGTTTAGACAGATGATCTATAGGTGATGTCTGTTTACAGTAAGACATTTCTCTCACAGTATCGTCTCTCGTAATGTCCTCTTCTCTCAGCAGAAGTTGATCACGTACACTGTGTCCCAAATGACACTCTATTCCACGACAGGGCGCTGGTCTAAAGTAGTGTACTATATAGGGAATAGGGTGCCATAGGGCTCTGGTCTAAAGTAGTGCACTATATAGGGAATAGGGTGCCATAGGGCTCTGGTCTAAAGTAGTGCACTATATAGGGAATATGGTGCCATTGGGCTCTGGTCTAAAGTAAGTGTACTGAATAGGGAATATGGTGCCATAGGGCTCTGGTCTAAAGTAGTGTACTATATAGGGAATAGGGTGCCATAGGGCTCTGGTCTAAAGTAGTGCACTACATAGGGAATAGGGTGCCATAGGGTCCTGGTCTAAAGTAGTGCACTATATAGGGAATAGTGTGCCATAGGGCTCTGGTCTAAAGTAGTGCACTACATAGGGAATATAGTGCCATAGGGCTCTGATCTAAAGTAGTGTACTGGATAGGGTGCTATTTAGGACAGCGGTCATAGGTGCAGTAGGTGAATATATGCATGTTGTCTCTTATGAGATAAATGCTAATGGGTGAAGGAGTGTGTGAGCATGACTACTGTGTGTTTGTGTCCTCACCCTGCTGGAATGGCAATGAGAGTTGACCTTTAGACCGAGGAAGCAGACAGCTTGGCATGTATCCCAAATGGCACCCTATCTATCTATGTTGTTGTGCACTACGTTAGACCAGGTCCCCATGTGCGCTGTTCATGGGTAGTGCACTACGTTAGCCCAGGTCCCTATGGGTAGTGC
>NC_088218.1:1193537-1223537 GCF_036934945.1 Oncorhynchus masou masou | reverse complement strand
TAGAATGAAGGGCGTGATAGAAGGGTGCTGAGTTGTCTGTAGAATGAAGGGCGTGATAGAAGGGTGATGAGTTGTCTGTAGAATGAAGGGCGTGATAGAAGGGTGCTGAGTTGTCTGTAGAATGAAGGGCGTGATAGAAGGGTGATGAGTTGTCTGTAGAATGAAGGGCGTGATAGAAGGGTGATGAGTTGTCTGTAGAATGAAGGGCGTGATAGAAGGGTGATGAGTTGTCTGTAGAATGAAGGGCATGATAGAAGGGTGATGAGTTGTCTATAGAATGAAGGGCGTGATAGAAGGGTGATGAGTTGTCTGTAGAATGACAGGCGTGATAGAAGGGTGATGAGTTGTCTGTAGAATGAAGGGCGTGATAGAAGGGTGATGAGTTGTCTGTAGAATGAAGGGCGTGATAGAAGGGTGACGAGTCCCTCTGTGATGTGATAGGACAGATGAGATGTTATTTTTAGCACAGACGGTCGCAGTAAGAAATGCTTTCATTGGCTGTTGACTGGGTTGATCTGTTAAAATATTCAACTCGTATAAAATATAGAGCAAGACTTGAGGCTGTTTTAGAATTTGTAAGTAAGTCTCTGTGAACTAGATGTTGAGCGCTGTCAGGGAGGGCAGGCTGTCTCCTTATTCCCTACGTAGTGCTTGGGCCCTGTGGGGGCCTGGTCGAAAGTAGCGCCCTACTTAGGGAATAGGGTGCCGTTTGGGATGCGGACGCCCTTCGTGTGAAATACAAAACCCGTTGTGACTGAAAGGAAGGTAACAGGCTTGCGCCGTACTGGACCTGGGTTCAAATACTATTTGAAATCACGTGATACACTTCAGTCTGTGGTTGATTGAGCTTGCCTGGATAAATGAAACGCATCGAATAGTGTGAAAGGTGAAAACCACGCACGTCATGCACTCCAGGCAGGATAAAGCGAACGATGCATTTTTTTTTATTATTTTTTTTTCAAGTAGTATTTGAACCCAGGACTGCTAGCTGTTACCGTACCAATCAGAACACTGTCTGTCCGGGGACCAAAATGGATGAAGAGAACTCTAACAGAAAGTTGAAACGGAAGACTAGTTTAATCTCTGTTTAACGTTGAAACAGGAAGTGTGTCATCAGAACATTCCAGAATTCCTTAGCGGTTACTGTGTTGTTGTTGTTGTTGTCACCAAAAGCTTAAAGACGAGATTGTATATTCAACTGATGTTCATAAACGCTGTTCGTATCACAGGGTTCCTGTAGATTCTGAGTGTTGACGCTGTTCGTATCACAGGGTTCCTGTAGATTCTGAGTGTTGACGCTGTTCGTATCACAGGGTTCCTGTAGACTCTGAGTGTTGACGCTGTTCGTATCACAGGGTTCCTGTAGATTCTGAGTGTTGACGCTGTTCGTATCACAGGGTTCCTGTAGACTCTGAGTGTTGACGCTGTTCGTATCACAGGGTTCCTGTAGATTCTGAGTGTTGACGCTGTTCGTATCACAGGGTTCCTGTAGATTCTGAGTGTTTACGCTGTTCGTATCACAGGGTTCCTGTAGACTCTATCACAGTTTGTAGATTCTGAGTGTTGACTGTTCGTATCACAGGGTTCCTGTAGATTCTGAGTGTTGACACTGTTCGTATCACAGGGTTCCTGTAGACTCTGAGTGTTGACGCTGTTCGTATCACAGGGTTCCTGTAGACTCTGAGTGTTGACGCTGTTCGTATCACAGGGTTCCTGTAGACTCTGAGTGTTGACGCTGTTCGTATCACAGGGTTCCTGTAGACTCTGAGTGTTGACGCTGTTCGTATCACAGGGTTCCTGTAGATTCTGAGTGTTGACGCTGTTCCTGTAGATTCAGATGTTGACGCACAGGGTTCCTGTAGATTCTGAGTGTTGACGCTGTTCGTATCACAGGGTTCCTGTAGATTCTGAGTGTTGACGCTGTTCGTATCACAGGGTTCCTGTAGACTCTGAGTGTTGACGCTGTTCGTATCACAGGGTTCCTGTAGATTCTGAGTGTTGACGCTGTTCGTATCACAGGGTTCCTGTAGACTCTGAGTGTTGACGCTGTTCGTATCACAGGGTTCCTGTAGACTCTGAGTGTTGACGCTGTTCGTATCACAGGGTTCCTGTAGATTCTGAGTGTTGACGCTGTTCGTATCACAGGGTTCCTGTAGATTCTGAGTGTTGACGCTGTTCGTATCACAGGGTTCCTGTAGACTCTCTGAGGGTTCCTGTTGAGTGTTGACGCTGTTGTATCGCTGTTCGTGTTGATGTTCGTATCACAGGGTTCCTGTAGACTCTGAGTGTTGACGCTGTTCGTATCACAGGGTTCCTGTAGATTCTGAGTGTTGACGCTGTTCGTATCACAGGGTTCCTGTAGATTCTGAGTGTTGACGCTGTTCGTATCACAGGGTTCCTGTAGACTCTGAGTGTTGACGCTGTTCGTATCACAGGGTTCCTGTAGACTCTGAGTGTTGACGCTGTTCGTATCACAGGGTTCCTGTAGATTCTGAGTGTTGACGCTGTTCGTATCACAGGGTTCCTGTAGATTCTGAGTGTTGACGCTGTTCGTATCACAGGGTTCCTGTAGATTCTGAGTGTTGACGCTGTTCGTATCACAGGGTTCCTGTAGATTCTGAGTGTTGACGCTGTTCGTATCACAGGGTTCCTGTAGATTCTGAGTGTTGACGCTGTTCGTATCACAGGGTTCCTGTAGACTCTGAGTGTTGACGCTGTTCGTATCACAGGGTTCCTGTAGACTCTGAGTGTTGACGCTGTTCGTATCACAGGGTTCCTGTAGACTCTGAGTGTTGACGCTGTTCGTATCACAGGGTTCCTGTAGATTCTGAGTGTTGACGCTGTTCGTATCACAGGGTTCCTGTAGATTCTGAGTGTTGACGCTGTTCGTATCACAGGGTTCCTGTAGATTCTGAGTGTTGACGCTGTTCGTATCACAGGGTTCCTGTAGATTCTGAGTGTTGACGCTGTTCGTATCACAGGGTTCCTGTAGATTCTGAGTGTTGACGCTGTTCGTATCACTTCATAACAGTGTTGCTTCTGTCAACGCAGAGCTTCAACAGAGACGACTGTTAGACCAAGAGTCCTCTTCTGGCTGTACCGGGTAGAGAGGAACCAGGCTATGAGGGGTGGCCAGTCCTCTTCTGGCTGTACCAGGTAGAGAGGAACCAGGCTATGAGGGGTGGCCAGTCCTCTTCTGGCTGTACCAGGTAGAGAGGAACCAGGCTATGAGGGGTGGCCAGTCCTCTTCTGGCTGTACCAGGTAGAGAGGAACCAGGCTATGAGGGGTGGCCAGTCCTCTTCTGGCTGTACCGGGTAGAGTGGAACCAGGCTATGAGGGGTGGCCAGTCCTCTTCTGACTGTACCGGGTAGAGAGGAACCAGGCTATGAGGGGTGGCCAGTCCTCTTCTGACTGTACCGGGTAGAGAGGAACCAGGCTATGAGGGGTGGCCAGTCCTCTTCTGGCTGTACCGGGTAGAGAGGAACCAGGCTCTGAGGCGTGGCCAGTCCTCTTCTGGCTGTACCGGGTAGAGAGGAACCAGGCTATGAGGGGTGGCCAGTCCTCTTCTGGCTGTACCGGGTAGAGAGGAACCAGGCTATGAGGGGTGGCCAGTCCTCTTCTGGCTGTACCGGGTAAAGAGGAACCAGGCTATGAGGGGTGGCCAGTCCTCTTCTGGCTGTACCGGGTTAAAGAGGAACCAGGCTATGAGGGGTGGCCAGTCCTCTTCTGGCTGTGCCGGGTAGAGAGGAACCAGGCTATGAGGGGTGGCCAGTCCTCTTCTGGCTGTACCGGGTTAAAGAGGAACCAGGCTATGAGGGGTGGCCAGTCCTCTTCTGGCTGTGCCGGGTAGAGAGGAACCAGGCTATGTGGGGTGGCCAGTCCTCTTCTGGCTGTGCCGGGTGGAGATTATGACAGAACATGGCCAAGATGTTCAAATGTTCATAGATGACCAGCAGGGTCAAATAATAATAATCACATTCGTTGTCGAGGTGCAGCAGGTCAGCACCTCAGGAGTAAATGTCAGTTGGCTTTTCAATGCCGATCATTAAGAATTCGAGACAGCAGGTTCTGTAGAGAGAGAGAGAGGAAGGAAGGGAGAGAGAGGGGGAGGAAGGGAGAGAGAGAGGGGGGGAGGAAGGGAGAGAGAGAGGGGGAGGAAGGGAGAGGGGGAGAGGGAGGGAGGAAGGGAGAGGGGGAGAGGGAGGGAGGGAGAGGAAGGAAGGGAGAGGGGGGGAGGAAGGGAGAGAGAGAGGGGGAGGAAGGGAGAGAGATAGGGGGAGGAAGGGAGAGAGGGATAGAGAGGGAGGGAGGAAGGGAGAGGGAGGGAGGAAGGGAGAGGGGGAGAGAGGAAGGAAGGGAGAGAGAGGGGGAGGAAGAGAGGGAGGGAGGGAGGGAGGGAGAGGGAGGGATGGACGAAGGGATAGGGAGGGAGGGAGGAAGGAAGGGAGAGAGAGGGGGGAGGAAGGGAGAGAGAGGGGGGAGGAAGGGAGAGAGAGGGGGAGGAAGGGAGAGGGAGGAAGGGAGAGGGAGGGAGGAAGGGAGAGGGAGGGAGGGAGAGGGGGAGAGGGAGGGAGGGAGAGGAAGGAAGGGAGAGGGGGAGGAAGGGAGAGAGAGAGGGGGAGGAAGGGAGAGAGAGAGGGGGAGGAAGGGAGAGAGAGGGGGGAGGAAGGGAGAGAGATAGGGAGGAAGGGAGAGGGGGAGAGAGGAAGGAAGGGAGAGAGAGGGGGGAGGAAGGGAGAGAGGGAGGGAGGGAGAGGGAAGGATGGACGAAGGAATAGGTAGGGAGGGAGGAAGGAAGGGAGAGAGAGGGGGGGAGGAAGGGAGAGAGAGAGGGGGAGGAAGGGAGAGAGAGGGGGGGAGGAAGGGAGAGAGGGGGGAGGAAGGGAGAGAGAGGAGGGGGAGGAAGGGATAGGGAGGGAGGGAGGGAGGGAGGAAGGAAGGGAGAGAGAGAGGGGTTGAAAACAGCGGTCTGGGACAGGTAGCACGTCCGGTGAACAGGTCAGGGTTCTGTAGCCACTAGCAGAACAGTTGAAACTGGAGCAGCAGCACGGCCAGGGAGGCACACAGCTCTGGGGGCGCAGGCTCCACCCTACAGGTATTAGACATCATACCTCTCTCCCTCCCTCACCTCTTTCTCTCTCTCTCTCTCTCTCTCTCTCTCTCTCTCTCTCTCTCTCTCTCTCTCTCTCTCCCCTCACTCCCTCCCTCTCTCTCTCTCTCCCCCTCACTCTCTCTCCCCCTCACTCCCTCCCTCTCTCTCTCTCCCCCTCTATCTCTCCCTCTCCCTCTCTCTCTCTACCCCTCTCTCTCCCTCCCTCCCTCCCTCCATCCCCCTCTCCCTCACTCCCTCCCTCCCCCTCTCTCTCTCCCTCCCTCACCCCTCTTTGTCTCTCTCCCCTCTATCTCTCTCCCTCCCTCCCTCCCTCTCTCTCTCCCTCCCTCTCTCTCTCTCCCTCCCCCTCTCCCCCTCCCTCACCCCTCTTTGTCTCTCTCCCCTTTATCTCTCACTCCCTCCCTCTCTCACTCCCTCCCCTCTCTCTCCCTCCCTCTCTCCACTCCCTCCCCCTCTCCCTCACTCCCTCCCCCTCTCCCTCCCTCCCTCTCTCACTCCTCCCCCTCTTTCTCTCTCCCCCTCCCTCCCCCTCTCTCTCCCTCCCTCCCTCCCTCCCCCTCTCTCCCCTCCCTCCCCCTCTCACTCTCTCACTCCCTCCCTCCCCCTCTCTCTCTCCCTCCCTCCCTCCCTCCTTCAAATGAGACCACGAGTTCAAGTCCTTCAAAAGATTGAAGCCAGATTCAGTTCAAAGCATTTTATTTATCAGTTGTGGGAATCATTCTAGTTGAAGTGTTACCGTGTTTGTCTCCTAGAATGGATTCAGGGTTTATTATCTCTCTGTACGGGATCGTAGATTATCTCTGAGACGTTTAAAAAGTGAAGAGGATGGGGGTTTTCTCTCTGTGTCTCCGTGGTCCTTTAAACAAACAATAATTTGCTCCCCTACCGGTAAGCATTTTAATTTCTAATTAATTTTTCAGAGGCGTTGAATTCATCGGAATTAACACACCAAGTGTTGTTCTTAGTAACTGGTTCTGTTTATAAACTACCACCTCACTGTCACACACACACAGACAGACACAGAAACAGATAGAGATAGTCACAGAGACAGTCACTGAGACAGAGACAGTCACAGAGACCGAGATAGTCACAGAGATAGAGACAGAGATAGTCACAGATAGTCACAGAGACAGAGATAGTCACAGAGATAGTCACAGAGATAGTCACAGAGACAGAGATAGTCACAGAGACAGAGA
This sequence comes from Oncorhynchus masou masou, assembly GCF_036934945.1. Lineage (NCBI taxonomy): Eukaryota > Metazoa > Chordata > Actinopteri > Salmoniformes > Salmonidae > Oncorhynchus > Oncorhynchus masou. The sequence goes on along the minus strand of NC_088218.1, from coordinate 1,217,227 downwards.
TAGTCACAGAGATAGTCACAGAGATAGTCACAGAGATAGAGACAGAGATAGTCACAGAGATAGAGACAGAGATAGTCACATATAGTCACAGAGACAGAGATAGTCACAGAGATAGAGACAGAGATAGTCACAGAGATAGAGACAGAGATAGAGACAGAGATAGTCACAGAGATAGTCACAGAGATAGTCACAGAGACAGAGATAGTCACAGAGACAGAGATAGTCACAGAGATAGTCACAGAGATAGTCACAGAGATAGAGACAGAGATAGTCACAGAGATAGAGACAGAGATAGTCACAGATAGTCACAGAGACAGAGATAGTCACAGAGACAGACAGAGATAGTCACAGAGACAGAGCTAGTCACAGAGATAGTCACAGAGACAGACAGAGACAGTCACAGAGACAGAGCTAGTCACAGAGACAGAGATAGTCACAGAGACAGAGATAGTCACAGAGACAGAGATAGTCACAGAGACAGAGCTAGTCACAGAGACAGAGCTAGTCACAGAGACAGAGCTAGTCACAGAGACAGAGCTAGTCACATAGACAGAGATAGTCACAGAGACAGAGATAGTCACAGAGACAGAGATAGTCACAGAGACAGAGATAGTCACAGAGACAGAGCTAGTCACAGAGATAGAGACAGACAGAGATAGTCACAGAGACAGACAGAGATAGTCACAGAGACAGACAGAGCTAGTCACAGAGATAGTCAGAGACAGAGATAGTCACAGAGACAGAGCTAGTCACAGAGATAGTCACAGAGACAGACAGAGACAGTCACAGAGACAGAGATAGTCACAGAGACAGAGACAGTCACAGAGACAGAGAGAGACAGTCACAGAGACAGTCACAGAGATAGAGATAGTCACAGAGACAGTAACAGAGACAGAGATAGTCACAGAGACAGAGATAGTCACAGAGACAGAGATAGTCACAGAGACAGAGATAGTCACAGAGACAGAGCTAGTCACAGAGACAGACAGAGATAGTCACAGAGACAGACAGAGACAGAGATAGTCACAGAGACAGAGCTAGTCACAGAGACAGACAGAGACAGTCACAGAGACAGAGATAGTCACAGAGACAGACAGAGAGACAGAGAAGGGCTGGAGGTTACCGTGGTAATGCGACTGGAGTCATGTGTCGTGGTGTTGAGTCTGACTAGTTGCCCCCGTTGTCTTCTCAGTTGAAACTCAAACATTTGAAAAACAGCTTGTGAACAAAACAATGTAAATAGCCAACACAAGGACAAATCTGACTTTGGTAGAATTTAGTTTCAAGTCATTTAGACTGACTTTTATGTGGAACAGACATCTGACCCTCCGATGTGATTGGTGGAAGAGACATCTGACCCTCTAATGTGGTTGGTGGAACAGACATCTGACCCTCTAATGTGGTTGGTGGAACAGACATCTGACCCTCTAACGTGATTGGTGGAACAGACATCTGACCCTCTAACGTGATTGGTGGAACAGACATCTGACCCTCCGATGTGATTGGTGGAACAGACATCTGACCCTCTAATGTGATTGGTGGAACAGACATCTGACCCTCCGATGTGATTGGTGGAACAGACATCTGACCCTCTAATGTGGTTGGTGGAACAGACATCTGACCCTCTAACGTGGTTGGTGGAACAGACATCTGACCCTCTAATGTGATTGGTGGAACAGACATCTGACCCTCTAATGTGGTTGGTGGAACAGACATCTGACCCTCTAATGTGGTTGGTGGAACAGACATCTGACCCTCTAACGTGATTGGTGGAACAGACATCTTACCTTCTAACGTGTCGTTGATGTTTAGGCCGAGGTATGTATAGCTGTTTGTGTCCTCTTGGGCGAGGTATGTATAGTTGTTTGTGTCCTCTTGGGCGAGGTATGTATAGTTGTTTGTGTCCTCTCGGGCGATGGTATGTATAGTTGTTTGTGTCCTCTTGGGCGAGGTATGTATAGCTGTTTGTGTCCTCTTGGGCGAGGTATGTATAGTTGTTTGTGTCCTCTTGGGCGAGGTATGTATAGTTGTTTGTGTCCTCTTGAGCGATGGTGTCGAGATGGATGTTGTATTTGTGGTCCTGGGAACTGGGCCTTTTTTGGACAGCCATTATTTCTGTCTGACTGAGACTGTCAGGGCCCAGGTCTGTCAGGGCCCAGGTCTGTCAGGGCCCAGGTCTGTCAGGGCCCAGGTCTGACTGAGATTTAATGTCAGGGCCCAGGTCTGACAGAATCTGTGCATAAGATCTAGGTGCTGCTGTAGGCCCTCCTTGGTTGGTGACAGAAGCACCAGATCATCAGCAAACAGCAGACATTTGACTTCGGATTCTAGAGGCCGGGTGCTGCAGACTTTTCTAGTGCCCGCGCCAATTTGTTGATATATATGTGTGATATATATTTGTTGATATATATGTTGAAGAGGGTGGGGCTTAAGCTGCATCCCTGTCTCACCCCACAACCCTGTGTGAAGAAATGTTTGTGTTTTTTGCCAATTTTAACCACATACTTGTTGTTTGTGTACATGGATTTTATAATGTCGTATGTTTTACCCCCAACACCACTTTCCATCAGTTTGTATAGCAGACCCTCATGCCAAATTGAGTCGAAGGCTTTTTTGAAATCAACAAAGCATGAGAAGACTTTGCCTTTGTTTTGGTTTGGTTGTCAATTAGGGTGTGCAGGGTGAATACATGGTCTGTTGTATGGTAATTTGGTAAAAATAAACAATATGACATTTGCTCAGTACATTGTTTTCACTGAGGAAATGTACGAGTCTGCTGTTAATGATAATGCAGAGGATTTTCCCAAGGTTACTGTTGACTCATATCCCCTGGTAGTTAATGATAATGCAGAGGATTTTCCCAAGGTTACTGTTGACTCATATCCCCTGGTAGTTAATGATAATGCAGAGGATTTTCCCACGGTTACTGTTGACTCATATCCCCTGGTAGTTAATGATAATGCAGAGGATTTTCCCAAGGTTACTGTTGACTCATATCCCCTGGTAGTTAATGATAATGCAGAGGGTTTTCCCAAGGTTACTGTTGACTCATATCCCCTGGTAGTTAATGATAATGCAGAGGATTTTCCCAAGGTTACTGTTGACTCATATCCCCTGGTAGTTAATGATAATGCAGAGGATTTTCCCACGGTTACTGTTGACTCATATCCCCTGGTAGTTAATGATAATGCAGAGGATTTTCCCAAGGTTACTGTTGACTCATATCCCCTGGTAGTTAATGATAATGCAGAGGATTTTCCCAAGGTTACTGTTGACTCATATCCCCTGGTAGTTAATGATAATGCAGAGGATTTTCCCAAGGTTACTGTTGACTCATATCCCCTGGTAGTTAATGATAATGCAGAGGATTTTCCCAAGGTTAGTGTTGACTCATATCCCCTGGTAGTTAATGATAATGCAGAGGATTTTCCCAAGGTTACTGTTGACTCATATCCCCTGGTAGTTAATGATAATGCAGAGGATTTTCCCACGGTTACTGTTGACTCATATCCCCTGGTAGTTAATGATAATGCAGAGGATTTTCCCACGGTTACTGTTGACTCATATCCCCTGGTAGTTAATGATAATGCAGAGGATTTTCCCAAGGTTACTGTTGACTCATATCCCCTGGTAGTTAATGATAATGCAGAGGATTTTCCCAAGGTTACTGTTGACGATATCCCCTGGTAGTTAATGATAATGCAGAGGATTTCCCCAAGGTTACTGTTGACGCATATCCATATTCCACGGTAGATATTGGGGTCAAATTTGTCTCCACTTTTGTGGATTCATGTGATCAGTCCTTGGTTCCAAATATTGGAGAACTTGCCAGAACTGAGGATGATGGTAAAGAGTTTAAAGTAAAGCCAATTGGTCTGTATATTTTATAATTTCATGAGGATACCATCAACCCCGCAGTGATTTTTTTGGGTTGGAGGGTTTGTATTTTGTCCTGTAGTTCATTCAGTGTAATTGGAGAATCCAGTGGTTTCTGGGAGTCTTTAATAGTTGATTCTACAATTTATATCTCTCTCTCCTCTCTCTCTCTATCTTTGTCTGTCTCTCTCTTTCTCTCCTGTCTCTCCTGTCTCTCTCTTTCTCTCCCGTCTCTCTCTTTCTCTCTCATCTCTCTCTTTCTCTCCTGTCTCTCTCTTTCTCTCCTGTCTCTCTCCTGTCTCTCTCTTTCTCTCCTGTCTCTCTCTTTCTCTCCTGTATCTCCTGTATCTCTCTTGTCTCTCTCTTTCTCTCCTGTCTCTCTCTTTCTCTCCTGTCTCTCTCCTGTCTCTCTCCTGTCTCTCTCTTTCTCTCCTGTCTCTCTCTTTCTCTTCTGTCTCTCCTGTCTCTCCCCTGTCTCTCTTTCTCTCCCATCTCTCTCTTTCTCTCCCATCTCTCTCATATCTCTCCTCTCTTTTTCCTGTCTCTCTCCATCTCTACCTCTTTCCATCTCTCTACTCTCTCTCTCTTTCTCCCCCTATTTACTCTCCCTCCACCTCTCTCTCTCTCTCCCCCTGCTCTCCCTCTCTCCTCCTCTCTCTCTCGCCCTGCTCTCCCTCCACCTCTCTCTCTCTCTCGCCCTGCACTCCCTCTCCCTCCTCCTCTCTCTCTCTCCCTGCTCTCCCTCTCTTCATATCTCTTCACTATTCAGCTTGTGAAATGTGAAATCACTGTGAAATGGCTGTTAGTCATCCCAGTCAAACTAAAATAAACCCTCTGGCCTCAGCTCAGAGCTGTAGTGAAGTCTCTGGCTGATGTGTCTCATTGGGTTCTGTAGCCCAGGTCCAATCTAAACTACCTCCTCTGTATAGACAGACAACTGCCAGGGTTGACCTCACCACCAACAGTGGCAGAACATGTGACCCAGAGAACACTTTCTATTGGTCAACAGCCTAAAATAATCAAACCTGTTCAGTATAAGTAATTGATAGACAAGACGTGTCCTCCTATTGAGACACCCAGACTCTCTCTCTCTCTCTCTCTCTGTGTCTGTCTCTGTCTGTCTCTCTCTCTCTCTCTCTGTCTTTCTCTCTCTCTCTCTCTCTCTCTCTCTCTCTCTCTCTCTCAATTCAATTCAAGTGCTTTATTGGCATGGGTAACATGTGTTAACGTTGCCAAAGCAAGTGAGGTAGATAATATATAAAGTGAAATAAACAATAAAAATTAACAATAAACATCACACATACAGAAGTTTCAAAACAATAAAGACATTACAAATACCATATTATACATATACAGTGTTGTAACAATGTACAAATGGTTAAAGTACACAAGGGAAAATAAATAAACATAAATATGGGTTGTATTTACAATCTCTGTCTCTCTGTCTCTCTCTCTGTGTCTCTCTCTCTCTCTCTCTCTCTCTCTGTCTCTCTCTGTCTCTCTCTCTCTCTGTCTCTGTCTCTCTCTCTGTGTCTCTCTCTCTCTGTCTGTGTCTCTCTCTCTCTCTCTCTCTCTCTCTCTCTCTCTCTCTCTCTGTCTCTCTCTCTGTGTCTCTCTCTCTCTCTCTCTCTCTCTCTCTCTCTCTGTCTCTCTCTGTCTCTCTCTGTGTCTCTCTCTCAGTCTCTCTCTGTCTCTCTCTGTCTCTCTCTCTCTCTCTCTCTCTCTCTCTCTCTCTGTCTCTCTCTGTCTCTCTCTCTGTGTCTCTCTGTCTCTCTCTCTGTCTCTCTCTGTCTCTCTCTCTGTCTCTCTCTCTGTCTCTCTCTCTCTCTCTCTGTGTCTCTCTCTCTCTCTCTGTGTCTCTCTCTCTCTCTCTCTCTGTGTCTCTCTCTCTCTCTCTCTGTCTCTCTCTCTCTCTCTCTGCCCAGTAGTCTCAGTATAATTAACTCAGTGTAATAACAGCCTACAGGACCTTGCTGTCTGTCCGTCGTCCCTGGGTTTCTAAGAGGGTCTAAGAGGGCCAACCAATCGCCAGTCAGACAGACCCCCAGTGCAGAACTCGGGCTGGTTCATTTGTAGCTGCTCCAGAACACTGTTTTTCAGTGTTCATTCAGGCAGACCCCCAGTGCAGAACTCGGGCTGGTTCATTTGTAGCTGCTCCAGAACACTGTTTTTCAGTGTTCATTCAGACAGACCCCCAGTGCAGAACTCGGGCTGGTTCATTTGTAGCTGCTCCAGAACACTGTTTTTCAGTGTTCATTCAGGCAGACCCCAGTGCAGAACTCGGGCTGGTTCATTTGTAGCTGCTCCAGAACACTGTTTTTCAGTGTTCATTCAGACAGACCCCAGTGCAGAACTCGGGCTGGTTCATTTGTAGCTGCTCCAGAACACTGTTTTTCAGTGTTCATTCAGACAGGCCTGAGACCCTGTTCAGCCCGTTTCCCTAGTAGACGCTGTGAACCCTGGACACACTGCTGCTTCCCCTATAGCACCCTATTCCCTATATAGTGCACTACTTTAGACCGGGGCCCTATGGCACCCTATTCCCTACATAGTGCACTATTTAGACCAGAGCCATATGGCACCCTATTCCCTATATAGTGCACTACTTTAGACCAGAGCCCTATAGAACCCTATTCCCTAATATAGTGCACTACTTTAGACCAGAGCCCTATAGAACCCTATTCCCTATATAGTGCACTACTTTAGACCAGAGCCCTATAGAACCCTATTCCCTATATAGTGCACTACTTTAGACCAGAGCCCTATAGAACCCTATTCCCTATATAGTGCACTACTTTAGACCAGAGCCCTATAGCACCCTATTCCCTACATAGACCTATCTAATAGGACACTAGACCTATCTAATAAGACTTGTTGGGTTGTCTCCTAGCTCGTTGGGTTGTCTCCTAGCTCGTTGGGTTGTCTCCTAGCTTGTTGGGTTGTCTCCTAGCTTGTTGGGTTGTCTCCTAGCTTGTTGGGTTGTCTCCTAGCTCGTTGGGTTGTCCCCTAGCTCGTTGGGTTGTCTCCTAGCTTGTTGGGTTGTCTCCTAGCTTGTTGGGTTTTCTACTAGCTCGTTGGGTTGTCTCCTAGCTCGTTGGGTTGTCTCCTAGCTCGTTGGATTGTCTCCTAGCTCGTTGGGTTGTCTCCTAGCTCGTTGGGTTGTCTCCTAGCTCGCTGGGTTGTCTCCTAGCTCGTTGGATTGTCTCCTAGCTCGTTGGATTGTCTCCTAGCTCGTTGGGTTGTCTCCTAGCTCGTTGGGTTGTCTCCTAGCTCGTTGGGTTGTCTCCTAGCTCGTTGGGTTGTCTCCTAGCTCGTTGGGTTGTCTCCTAGCTCGTTGGGTTGTCTCCTAGCTCGTTGGGTTGTCTCCTAGCTCGTTGGGTTGTCTCCTAGCTCGTTGGGTTGTCTCCTAGCTCGTTGGGTTGGGTCGTCTCCTAGCTCGTTGGGTCGTCTCCTGGCTCGTTGGGTTGGGTCACCCAGCCGGCACACTGACTGGTGAATCGTCCACATGAGACTTCACTGACATTAATTATCCCCTCTACAATCATAGTGGAAACGTGTGTGTGTGTGTGTGTGTGTGTGTACACACAACTCTCATTCTGACTCTCTCACTACCCTTCTTATCCCTCCCTCTCTGTCTCTCTCTCTCTCTTTTCCCCTCAGAAAACACAAAGACACCTTTACAAAGGTCGCGGTCCCGGCAGAATATCAATGTGAGCACAGTGGCGGCGGCGTCGAGAGGACAGAGAGGAGTGGCGTCCACAAAGGAAGCCCGTTATGACACAGAGGGACATCCGCCCAACGCTACGGGGTCTGCCACGGCCAGGAGCAGGGGCCCACTGCGTCGGGAACCAGGAGGACACAAACCCATAACCACCACCGGGATGGACCGCGACACGGGGATAGAGAGAGGGAGGGAGAAGGAGAGAGGGATGGGAAGAGGGAGGGAGAAGGAGAGAGAGGTTGAGGTAGAGAGAGAGTCTTCATCATGTCCCAGCAACACCAATGGAGACTCTGATGTAGAAGCTCTACTGGCCAGACTGAGGGCCTTGTGAGAGATCTATTTTCAGACACTGATAACCCCGTCACACCCAAACACCTCCACACCCCCCACCACCACCACATTATCTGCAGCGTCAGGACAGCACAGAACAGGACAGCCCAGGACAGGAGAGGACAGGAGAGGACAGGACAGCCCAGGACAGGACAGGAGAGGACAGGACAGCCCAGGACAGGACAGGACAGGACAGCCCAGCACAGCCCAGGACAGGACAGCCCAGCACAGCCCAGGACAGGACAGCCCAGGACAGGACAGGACAGCCCAGGACAGGACAGGACAGGACAGGACAGGACAGGAAAGCCCAGGACAGGACAGGAAAGCCCAGGACAGGACAGGACAGCCCAGCCCAGCCCAGGACAGGACAGCCCAGGACAGGACAGCCCAGGACAGGACAGGACAGGACAGCCCAGGACAGGACAGGACAGCCCAGCCCAGGACAGGACAGCCCAGGACAGGACAGCCCAGGACAGGACAGCCCAGGACAGGACAGCCCAGGACAGGACAGGACAGCCCAGCCCAGGACAGGACAGGACAGGACAGCCCAGGACAGGACAGCCCAGGACAGGACAGCCCAGGACAGGACAGAACAGGACAGGACAGCCCAGGACAGACAGGACAGGACAGCCCAGGACAGAACAGGACAGGACAGGACAGGACAGCCCAGGACAGGACAGGACAGCCCAGGACAGGACAGAACAGGACAGGACAGGACAGGACAGGACAGCCCAGGACAGGACAGGACAGGACAGGACAGCCCAGGACAGGACAGGACAGCCCAGGACAGGACAGGACAGCCCAGGACAGGACAGGACAGGACAGCCCAGGACAGGACAGGACAGGACAGCCCAGGACAGGACAGGACAGCCCAGGACAGAACAGGACAGGACAGGACAGGACAGGACAGCACAGCCCAGGACAGGACAGGACAGGACAGGACAGGACAGCCCAGGACAGGACAGGACAGCCCAGGACAGGACAGGACAGGACAGGACAGGACAGCCCAGGACAGGACAGGACAGGACAGGACAGGACAGCCCAGGACAGAACAGGACAGGACAGGACAGGACAGGACAGGACAGCCCAGGACAGAACAGGACAGGACAGGACAGCCCAGGACAGAACAGGACAGGACAGGACAGGACAGGACAGCCCAGGACAGAACAGGACAGGACAGGACAGCCCAGGACAGAACAGGACAGGACAGGACAGCCCAGGACAGGACAGGACAGCCCAGGACAGGACAGGACAGGACAGCCCAGGACAGCCCAGGACAGCCCAGGACAGGACAGCCCAGGACAGCCCAGGACAGCCCAGGACAGGACAGGACAGCCCAGGACAGGACAGCCCAGGACAGGACAGGACAGCCCAGGACAGGACAGGACAGGACAGGACAGGACAGCCCAGGACAGGACAGCCCAGGACAGGACAGGACAGGACAGCCCAGGACAGGACAGAACAGGACAGGACAGGACAGCCCAGGACAGGACAGGACAGCCCAGGACAGGACAGAACAGGACAGGACAGGACAGCCCAGGACAGGACAGCCCAGGACAGCCCAGGACAGCCCAGGACAGGACAGGACAGGACAGGACAGGACAGGACAGGACTATTAAGAATATATTATTCAAATGATGTAGACCGTCCCCCATTTTCATAAAGAAAGTTGGCCTATTTATTTGAAATATCACAATAAATATATAATTAAAATGCTGCTTTTTGAGTCAGCCTGTGTGCAGTTGTAGGAAGCTGAAGGAATGTCCCGTCAACAACTCCTTAAACGTGTCCTACTGCCAAAACGTTTGTGCTTATAGACGGATTGACTGTTTTTCTTTGTCTCGGACGCACAGTTATTACAATGCACTTGGACACTTTGTAGTATGCAGTGTACACTTTGTAGTATGCAGTGTACACTTTGTAGTATGCAGTGTACACTTTAGTATTCAGTTTGTAGTATGCAGTGTAGACTTTAGTATTCAGTTTGTAGTATGCAGTGTACACTTTGTAGCATGCAGTGTACACTTTGTAGTATGCAGTATACACTTTAGTATGCAATGTGCAGTTTGTAGTATGCAGTGCACACTTTGTAGTATGCAGTGTACACTTTGTAGTATGCAGTGTACACTTTGTAGTATGCAGTGCACACTTTGTAGTATGCAGTGTACACTTTAGTATGCAGTTTGTAGTATGCAGTGTACACTTTGTAGTATGCAGTGAACACTTTGTAGTATGCAGTGAACACTTTGTAGTATGCAGTGTACACTTTGTAGTAGGCAGTGAACACTTTGTAGTATGCAGTGTACAATTTGTAGTATGCAGTGAACACGTTGTAGTATGTAGTTAGTATGCAGTGAAGACGTTGTAGTATGCAGTGAACACTTTGTAGTATGCAGTGTACACTTTGTAGTATGCAGTGAACACTTTGTAGTATGCAGTGTAGACTTTCGTATTCAGTTTGTAGTATGCAGTGTACACTTTGTAGTATGCAGTGAACACTTTGTAGTATGCAGTGAACACTTTGTAGTATGCAGTGAACACTTTGTAGTATGCATTGTAGACTTTAGTATTCAGTTTGTAGTATGCGGTGTACACTTTGTAGTATGCAGTGTACACTTTGTAGTATGCAGTGTACACTTTGTAGTATGCAGTGTACACTTTGTAGTATGCAGTGTACACTTTGTAGTATGCAGTGTACACTTTGTAGTATGCAGTGAACACTTTGTAGTATGCAGTGAACATTTTGTAGTATGCAGTGTACACTTTGTAGTATGCAGTGTACACTTTGTAGTATGCAGTGTACACTTGTTATGTGTTAATAATGAACTGCTACAAACCAAATAGTTTGAAAAGCTTTGTGTCTTTTAAATGTCCTCATAGCAACTCAGTGTTATCACATTGACCATTTATTTTAATTTTACATTTATTACCCGAAAGATATATTCTAAGGGATGTAGATTTGACATAAACACTCATCTTGGAACACGTGTTCGTAAAGAGTTTATTGAAATACATTATATAGTCTAATCAATTTATTACATGGATATAAACGTGCAACTTATGTTCATTTTTTGGGGGGGTTTTTTGTTATCTTTCTGAAAACTTGCGCTTGACGATCATTCCTCTCCCGAACCGGTTGTTCTAGTGGGATCTTTCTATGCAAAACGCCTATATCCAAATCATTGTTTAAAAACCAGAATATATATATATCTATATATACAAATGATATATATATATATATATATATATATATATATATATATATATACAGTATGAATATTAAGTAGACTTATTGCTGAACCAACCAAATCAGGTGTTGTCTTTTTGTGGTAGTTTTGTTTTCTTTCTGCTTGTTTCAACATGTTATTTGTGTTTCTATAATGTTTGTTTTGTTGCTGGTTTTAGTGTGCTGGGAGAAAGGGGTGTGGTTTTATCTGGTGGCGTTTTGAGTGGGAGGAAGTTATTATTTGTTATTTTTTTTGTCTCTCAAGTAAGAATGTTTGTCTCTGAATGTTCCGTTTGATTGACAGGCGTCCGTCAGCGTTCTTCACCGTCTCCACGGCGACGGCAAATAAGATTTGTTAAAATTAGACCTAAAATAGACTCTCTCTCTCTGTCTCTGAGATCCCATTTGTTTATCCTTCTTTTCAAAATTGTCTTTAATGAAATTGTGTCGTCACCTTTCCTGCCTCCTGCTTGTTATTTGTTAGAATGAAAGTATGCGTTTCTTGTCGACCCATTTACAATAAAATAAATGATGAAATGAAGAGGGTGGTCGTGTGAGGATCTTCCTTCTGTGGAACACGTGTAAGAGACACAGAACAAATTGTATTTGTTTTAATAGTTTAATTTTGTAGTTAAGCTCTGCTCATTAACACATGAGCACTCCTCACACACACGGGCGCACACACACATACACACGGGCGCACACAGAGGTACTCTGAAGAACATGTCAGTGAAACTACAATACCTGGGAGAGAGAACTCATTTTGTGCCTCATTAATTGCCGGGTAGGTTCAGTAATGAAATCAGCTGTTTATTGTGTTAATGTTATCAATCATAATAATCTATCAATCAAATGTGTTAATGAATGATGAGCTGTCAATCACAATAATCTGGGGTGGCTTCCTGTTAAAGGAGGAAGTAGGAAGGTGGTCCCCGTTCGCTAACACACAGTCACTTCCTGTTAAAGGAGGGAGTAGGAAGGTGGTCCCCGTTCGCCAACACACTGTCACTTCCTGTAGAATGAGAGAGTAGGAAGGTGGTCCCCGTTCGCCAACGCACTGTCACTTCCTGTAGAATGACAGAGTAGGAAGGTGGTCCCCGTTCGCCAACACACTGTCACTTCCTGTAGAATGAGAGAGTAGGAAGGTGGTCCCCGTTCGCCAACACACTGTCACTTCCTGTAGAATGAGAGAGTAGGAAGGTGGTCCCCGTTCGCCAACACACTGTCACTTCCTGTAGAATGAGAGAGTAGGAAGGTGGTCCCCGTTCGCCAACACACTGTCACTTCCTGTAAAATGAGAGAGTAGGAAGGTGGTCCCCGTTCGCCAACACACTGTCACTTCCTGTAAAATGAGGGAGTAGGAAGGTGGTCCCCGTTCGCCAACACACAGTCACTTCCTGTTAAAGGAGGAAGTAGGAAGGTGGTCCCCGTTCGCCAACACACAGTCACTTCCTGTTAAAGGAGGAAGTAGGAAGGTGGTCCCCGTTCGCTAACACACAGTCACTTCCTGTTAAAGGAGGGAGTAGGAAGGTGGTCCCCGTTCGCTAACACACAGTCACTTCCTGTTAAAGGAGGGAGTAGGAAGGTGGTCCCCGTTCGCTAACACACAGTCACTTCCTGTTAAAGGAGGGAGTAGGAAGGTGGTCCCCGTTCGCTAACACACAGTCACTTCCTGTTAAAGAAGGAAGGTGGTCCCCGTTCGCTAACAACACAGTCACTTCCTGTTAAAGGAGGGAGTAGGAAGGTGGTCCCCGTTCGCTAACACACAGTCACTTCCTGTTAAAGGAGGAAGGTGGTCCCCGTTCGCTAACACACTGTCACTTCCTGTTAAAGGAGGAAGTAGGAAGGTGGTCCCCGTTCGCTAACACACAATCACACCAGATACACCCTGTACATTATATACATCCTATGCTGACACATATGGCTGTGGAGTCCAACCAACCAGCTATTATTTCTCCCTCCCTGAGTCAGTAGTCTGTGATAACAGGTCCTTCCCTGAGTCAGTAGTCTATGATAACAGGTCCTTCTCTGAGTCAGTAGTCTATGATAACAGGTCCTTCCCTGAGTCAGTAGTCTATGATAACATGTCCCTCCCTGAGTCAGTAGTCTGTGATAACAGGTCCTTCCCTGAGTCAGTAGTCTGTGATAACAGGTCCTTCCCTGAGTCAGTAGTCTGTGATAACAGGTCCCTCCCTGAGTCAGTAGTCTGTGATAACAGGTCCTTCTCTGAGTCAGTAGTCTGTGATAACATGTCCCTCCCTGAGTCAGTAGTCTGTGATAACAGGTCCTTCTCTGAGTCAGTAGTCTGTGATAACAGGTCCTTCCCTGAGTCAGTAGTCTATGATAACAGGTCCTTCCCTGAGTCAGTAGTCTGTGATAACATGTCCTTCCCTGAGTCAGTAGTCTGTGATAACAGGTCCTTCTCTGAGTCAGTAGTCTATGATAACAGGTCCTTCCCTGAGTCAGTAGTCTGTGATAACAGGTCCTTCCCTGAGTCAGTAGTCTGTGATAACATGTCCTTCCCTGAGTCAGTAGTCTGTGATAACAGGTCCTTCTCTGAGTCAGTAGTCTATGATAACAGGTCCTTCCCTGAGTCAGTAGTCTGTGATAACAGGTCCTTCTCTGAGTCAGTAGTCTGTGATAACAGGTCCTTTCCTGAGTCAGTAGTCTATGATAACAGGTCCCTCCCTGAGTCAGTAGTCTGTGATAACAGGTCCTTCCCTGAGTCAGTAGTCTGTGATAACAGGTCCTTCTCTGAGTCAGTAGTCTGTGATAACAGGTCCTTCCCTGAGTCAGTAGTCTATGATAACAGGTCCTTCTCTGAGTCAGTAGTCTATGATAACAGGTCCCTTCCTGAGTCAGTAGTCTGTGATAACAGGTCCTTCCCTGAGTCAGTAGTCTGTGATAACAAGTCCCTTCCTGAGTCAGTAGTCTGTGATAACAGGTCCTTCTCTGAGTCAGTAGTCTGTGATAACAGGTCCCTTCCTGAGTCAGTAGTCTGTGATAACAGGTCCTTCCCTGAGTCAGTAGTCTATGATAACAGGTCCTTCCCTGAGTCAGTAGTCTATGATAACAGGTCCTTCCCTGAGTCAGTAGTCTGTGATAACAGGTCCTTCCCTGAGTCAGTAGTCTGTGATAACAGGTCCTTCTCTGAGTCAGTAGTCTGTGATAACAGGTCCCTCCCTGAGTCAGTAGTCTGTGATAACAGGTCCTTCCCTGAGTCAGTAGTCTGTGATAACAGGTCCTTCCCTGAGTCAGTAGTCTGTAATAACAGGTCCTTCTCTGAGTCAGTAGTCTGTGATAACAGGTCCTTCCCTGAGTCAGTAGTCTGTGATAACAGGTCCTTCTCTGAGTCAGTAGTCTGTAATAACAGGTCCTTCACTGAGTCAGTAGTCTGTGATAACAGGTCCTTCCCTGAGTCAGTAGTCTATGATAACAGGTCCTTCTCTGAGTCAGTAGTCTGTAATAACAGGTCCTTCACTGAGTCAGTAGTCTGTGATAACAGGTCCTTCCCTGAGTCAGTAGTCTATGATAACAGGTCCCTCCCTGAGTCAGTAGTCTGTGATAACAGGTTCCTCCCTGAGTCAGTAGTCTGTGATAACAGGTCCCTCCCTGAGTCAGTAGTCTATGATAACAGGTCCCTCCCTGAGTCAGTAGTCTATGATAACAGGTCCTTCCCTGAGCCAGTAGTCTGTGATAACAGGTCCTTCCCTGAGCCAGTAGTCTGTGATAACAGGTCCTTCCCTGAGTCAGTAGTCTGTGATAACATGTCCCTCCCTGAGTCAGTAGTCTATGATAACAGGTCCTTCCCTGAGTCAGTAGTCTGTGATAACAGGTCCTTCCCTGAGTCAGTAGTCTATGATAACATGTCCCTCCCTGAGTCAGTAGTCTATGATAACATGTCCCTCCCTGAGTCAGTAGTATGTGATAACAGGTCCTTCCCTGAGCCAGTAGTCTGTGATAACAGGTCCTTCCCTGTGCCAGTAGTCTATGATAACATGTCCCTCCCTGAGTCAGTAGTCTGTGGTAACAGGTCCTTCCCTGAGTCAGTAGTCTATGATAACAGGTCCCTTCCTGAGTCAGTAGTCTGTGATAACAGGTCCTTCTCTGAGTCAGTAGTCTGTGATAACAGGTCCTTCCCTGAGCCAGTAGTCTGTGATAACAGGTCCTTCCCTGTGCCAGTAGTCTATGATAACATGTCCCTCCCTGAGTCAGTAGTCTGTGGTAACAGGTCCTTCCCTGAGCCAGTAGTCTATGATAACAGGTCCCTCCCTAAGTCAGTAGTCTATGATAACAGGTCCCTCCCTAAGTCAGTAGTCTATGATAACATGATTACTATGATAACTGCGCATTGGTCCTCCGTGGTAAGGAGCAGCGCTATCGTTACAATTTAGCTCTGTTTCCCTTTGTAATCCGTAATCCATAATGAATAATGAATAATGTAAATCGGAACAGCTGGTGCTCTCATGCATGGTTCAGTGTTGCTTTCCTCGAAGCGAGAATATAAGGTATTTAGCTCTGTTTCCCTTTGTAATCCGTAATCCAAAGTTAATAATGAATCATGTATATCGTGCTCATGTATCTTGTTTGTGTGGCAGTATATACGGACTGAAAGGGTTTTCATCAAGCTGGGATTGAGTTTGTGAACCTTCCCAGTTAACTGATAATAAAGAGCGATTCATTGTATATTGACTTCAAGCCACATCCGATGAGCGTCAGAACCCGGTAGGATTTGATGTTGGTCCTGTATTGATGCTTTGCCTGTTTGATGGTTCGTCAGAGGACGTAGCAGGATGTCTTACAAGCGACAGATTATTGTCCCGCTCCTTGACTGCGGCAGCTCTAGCCTTTAGCTCAGTGCGGATGTTGTGTGTGTGTGTGTGTGTGTTTGTTTGTTTGTGTGTGGCATTCAGCAGAAAGTGGCAATACGTAAATTAGTTTTCTCCAACACACACACACAGCCTCCTACATTAGCCTTCTCTCTATACACACTTCGTGGGCGAGGGCGAAGAGCAATTTAGACAAACAAGGTGACGACCTTGCCGTGACCTTTTGCTACATTCTAATGTTCACCCCACAGGGAGAGCAGACTGACACACACACACACACACAGAGCCTGGTGGATCACGGTGGTGGTTGGGTAAATACCTAAAGTGATTCTGCTGGAGCCTCCTGGAGCTCAGAGCTGGACATGCAAGTGTCACTACTAGTTAATGTATACACACTGCCTGAGAGAGAGAGAGAGAGAGAGGAGGATGTTGTTCAAATGGACGAGAGAGAGAGGAGGATGTTGTTCAAATGGACAAGAGAGAGAGAGAGGAGTCTTCTATTTCAGTTACCTCTCCTCAAGACATTGACACACAGTCCACCTCATTCTCTCTTGTTATATTTCCACTGAACTGTCTCTTTTAGTTTGTAATGAAAGGAAAAGTATCGACAACAAGTTTGATGTTGCCTTGTTTAAATTCACCATCTTGAGTCATCCCACTATAAAGCACTGTACGTGACCTTACGTGACCTTTATGCAAATGAGCTAGCAATGTCATAGGCTAGACCCAATTGCAGTAAACCGTAAATCTTAGCAGGATACTAAGAGGACATTGGTAAGCTTTGATCAATTACAAAAAACATGAATTAACATATATTAATGTTTATTAATGTTTATTGTTCTGTTTGTGCCCAGGTGAAACCGAGCAAAGTCATTATTTAGTTAAGAATGAAAGATCTGTCCAATCCTGTAAGAGCTTTTTTTTGTTGTTTTTTCGTTTTGTTTTTCCGTCTCCTGTTGAGGGGTTATTCAGAGAGACAGAGAGAGAGAGAGAGAGAGACAGAGAGAGAGAGAGAGACACAGGGAGAGAGACAGAGAGAGAGAGAGAGACAGAGAGAGAGACAGAGAGAGAGAGAGAGACAGAGAGAGAGAGACAGAGAGAGAGAGACACAGAGAGAGAGAGAGACAGAGAGAGAGAGAGACAGAGAGAGACAGAGAGAGAGAGAGACAGAGAGAGAGATTGAGACAGAGAGAGAGAGAGAGACACAGAGAGAGAGAGAGACACAGAGAGAGAGAGACAGAGAGAGAGAGAGAGACAGAGAGAGAGAGACAGAGAGAGACACAGAGACAGAGAGAGAGAGAGACAGAGAGGGAGAGAGAGAGACAGAGAGAGAGACAGAGAGAGACAGAGACACAGAGAGAGAGACAGAGAGAGACAGAGAGAGAGAGAGAGAGACTAAACTGGATGCAGTCTATCACAGTGCCATCCCTTTTGTCACCAAAGCCCCATATACTACCCAACACTGCGACCTGTACGCTCTCGTCGGCTGGCCCTTGCTTCATATTGGTCCCTAAACCCACTGGCTCCAGGTCATCTATAAGTCGTTGCTTGGTAAAGCACCGCCTCATCTCAGCTCACTGGTCACCATAGAAACACCCACCCGTAGCACGCGCTCCAGCAGGTAAATTTCACTGGTCATCCCCAAAGCCAAAACCTCCACCGTCTTTCCTTCCAGTTCTCTGCTGCCAGTGACTGGAACGAATTGCAAAAATCGCTGAAGCTGGAGTCTTATATCTCCCTCACTAACTTTAATTAAACATCAGCTGTCAGAGCAGCTTACCGATCACTGTACCTGTTCATAGCCCATCTGTAAATAGCCCACACAACTACCTCATCCCCATATTATTTTTTGGTTCTTCTCCTTTGCACCCCAGTATCTCCACTTGCACAGTCATCATCTGCACATCTATCACTCCAGTGGTTAATTGCTATATTGTAATTATTTTGGCACTATGGCCTATTTATTGCCTCCCTTATCCTACCTCATTTGCACAAACTGTATATAGATTTCTCTACTGTATTGACTGTATGTTTGTTTATTCCATGTGTTGTTTGTGTCGGACAGCTTTGCTTTATCTTGGCCAGGTTGCAGTAGTAAATGAGAACTTGTTCTCAACTCGCCTACCCGGTTAAATAAAGGTGAAATACAAATAAATAACTCAAATAAAATAATAATACCATTTATACACATTACATTTCACCAAGGCCCACAGTGCACTACGTAGGGAATAGGGTGAACTACGTAGAGAATAGGGTGCACTTTGTAAGAAATAGGGTGCAGTATGTAGGTAATAGGGTGCACTATGTAGGTAATAGGGTGCACTATGTAGGGAATAGGGTGCCATTTGGGACTGGATATTTTTGCGATAGTCATGAAAACAATTTATTTAAATTAACAGATAGGATGTAACCTCCTCTATAACTCACTGTGTTGTAACCTCCTCTATAACTCACTGTGTTGTAACCTCCTCTATAACTCACTGTGTTGTAACCTCTATATCTCACTGTGTTGTAACCTCCTCTATAACTCACTGTGTTGTAACCTCCTCTATAACTCACTGTGTTGTAACCTCCTCTATAACTCACTGTGTTGTAACCTCCTCTATAACTTACTGTGTTGTAACCTCCTCTATAACTTACTGTGTTGTAACCTCCTCTATAACTCACTGTGTTGTAACCTCCTCTATAACTCACTGTGTTGTAACCTCCTCTATAACTTACTGTGTTGTAACCTCCTCTATAACTCACTGTGTTGTAACCTCTATAACTCACTGTGTTGTAACCTCCTCTATAACTTACTGTGTTGTAACCTCCTCTATAACTCACTGTGTTGTAACCTCTATAACTCACTGTGTTGTAACCTCTATAACTCACTGTGTTGTAACCTCCTCTATAACTCACTGTGTTGTAACCTCTATAACTCACTGTGTTGTAACTTCCTCTATAACTCACTGTGTTGTAACCTCCTCTATAACTCACTGTGTTGTAACCTCCTCTATAACTCACTGTGTTGTAACCTCCTCTAGAACTCACTGTGTTGTAAACTTTATAACTCACTGTGTTGTAACTTCCTCTATAACTCACTGTGTTGTAACCTCCTCTATAACTCACTGTGTTGTAACCTCCTCTATAACTCACTGTGTTGTAACCTCCTCTATAACTCACTGTGTTGTAAACTTTATAACTCACTGTGTTGTAACCTCCTCTATAACTCACTCTGTTGTAACCTCCTCTATAACTCACTGTGTTGTAACCTCCTCTATAACTCACTGTGTTGTAACCTCCTCTATAACTCACTGTGTTGTAACCTCCTCTATAACTCACTGTGTTGTAACCTCCTCTATAACTCACTGTGTTGTAAACTTTATAACTCACTGTGTTGTAACCTCCTCTATAACTCACTGTGTTGTAACCTCCTCTATAACTCACTGTGTTGTAACCTCTATAACTCACTGTGTTGTAACCTCTATAACTCACTGTGTTGTAACCTCCTCTATAACTCACTGTGTTGTAAACTCCTCTATAACTCACTGTGTTGTAAACTCCTCTATAACTCACTGTGTTGTAACCTCCTCTATAACTCACTGTGTTGTAAACTCCTCTATAACTCACTGTGTTGTAACCTCCTCTATAACTCACTGTGTTGTAACCTCTATAACTCACTGTGTTGTAAACTCCTCTATAACACACTGTGTTGTAACCTCTATAACTCACTGTGTTGTAACCTCCTCTATAACTCACTGTGTTGTAACCTCCTCTATAACTCACTGTGTTGTAACCTCCTCTATAACTCACTGTGTTGTAACCTCCTCTATAACTCACTGTGTTGTAACCTCTATAACTCACTGTGTTGTAACCTCCTCTATAACTCACTGTGTTGTAACCTCATCTATAACTCACTGTGTTGTAACCTCATCTATAACTCACTGTGTTGTAACCTCCTCTATAACTCACTGTGTTGTAACCTCTATAACTCACTGTGTTGTAACCTCATATATAACTCACTGTGTTGTAACCTCCTC
This sequence comes from Oncorhynchus masou masou, assembly GCF_036934945.1. Classification (NCBI taxonomy): domain Eukaryota; kingdom Metazoa; phylum Chordata; class Actinopteri; order Salmoniformes; family Salmonidae; genus Oncorhynchus; species Oncorhynchus masou. The sequence continues at coordinate 1,197,223 of NC_088218.1, read as the reverse complement.
TATAACTCACTGTGTTGTAACCTCCTCTATAACTCACTGTGTTGTAACCTCCTCTATAACTCACTGTGTTGTAACCTCCTCTATAACTCACTGTGTTGTAACCTCCTCTATAACTCACTGTGTTGTAACCTCCTCTATAACTCACTGTGTTGTAACCTCTATAACTCACTGTGTTGTAACCTCTATAACTCACTGTGTTGTAACCTCCTCTATAACTCACTGTGTTGTAACCTCCTCTATATCTCACTGTGTTGTAACCTCCTCTATAACTAACTGTGTTGTAACCTCTATAACTCACTGTGTTGTACCCTCCTCTATAACTAACTGTGTTGTAACCTCTATAACTCACTGTGTTGTAACCTCCTCTATAACTCACTGTGTTGTAACCTCCTCTATAACTCACTGTGTTGTAACTTCCTCTATAACTCACTGTGTTGTAACCTCTATATCTCACTGTGTTGTAACCTCCTATATAACTCACTGTGTTGTAACCTCCTCTATAACTCACTGTGTTGTAACCTCCTCTATAACTCACTGTGTTGTAACCTCATCTATAACTCACTGTGTTGTAACCTCATATATAACTCACTGTGTTGTAACCTCCTCTATAACTCACTGTGTTGTAACCGTAAGTGTCTCTGAGCCTGGTAAAGAGGAACGTAGTAGCATGTGGTACAACAGATTGCCATCTAGAGCCTTTTAATTGGAGAGAAGAAGGACTCGTGCAACAGATGTGTTGAATTGTTCCCCTTAAGACCAGTTCTGAAGGTACCTGAACTGTCTGACAAGGCTGACATAAATCAGCCAGTGTTTTACTGAAATACATTTCTCATAATAGTCATTTGTCAGCAACAAGACACATGTCAAAGCACTCTCACAGCTCTGTATTGGTTTTCTGTGGTATAATTATCTATGATTTACAGCCCTCCAATCCCAGTTGATTATGACGAAGGGTGATTTACATACGTCCAATCCCAGTTGTTTATGACGAAGGGTGATTTACATACGTCCAATCCCAGTTGATTATGATGAAGGGTGATTTACATACGTCCAATCCCAGTTGATTATGATGAAGGGTGATTTACATACGTCCAATCCCAGTTGATTATGATGAAGGGTGATTTACATATGTCCAATCCCTGTTGATTATGATGAAGGGTGATTTACATAAATCCAATCCCAGTTGATTATGATGAAGGGTGATTTACATACGTCCAATCCCAGTTGATTATGATGAAGGGTGATTTACATACGTCCAATCCCAGTTGATTATGATGAAGGGTGATTTACATACGTCCAATCCCAGTTGATTATGACGAAGGGTGATTTACATACGTCCAATCCCAGTTGATTATGATGAAGGGTGATTTACATACGTCCAATCCCAGTTGATTATGATGAAGGGTGATTTACATACGTCCAATCCCAGTTGATTATGATGAAGGGTGATTTACATACGTCCAATCCCAGTTGATTATGATGAAGGGTGATTTACATATGTCCAATCCCTGTTGATTATGATGAAGGGTGATTTACATAAATCCAATCCCAGTTGATTATGATGAAGGGTGATTTACATACGTCCAATCCCAGTTGTTTATGACGAAGGGTGATTTACATACGTCCAATCCCAGTTGTTTATGACGAAGGGTGATTTACATACGTCCAATCCCAGTTGATTATGACGAAGGGTGATTTACATACGTCCAATCCCAGTTGATTATGATGAAGGGTGATTTACATACGTCCAATCCCAGTTGATTATGATGAAGGGTGATTTACATACGTCCAATCCCAGTTGATTATGATGAAGGGTGATTTACATATGTCCAATCCCAGTTGATTATGATGAAGGGTGATTTACATAAATCCAATCCCAGTTGATTATGATGAAGTGTGATTTACATAAATCCAATCCCAGTTGATTATGATGAAGGGTGATTTACATACATCCAATCCCAGTTGATTATGATGAAGGGTGATTTACATACATCCAATCCCAGTTGATTATGACGAAGGGTGATTTACATATGTCCAATCCCAGTTGATTATGATGAAGGGTGATTTCCATACGTCCAATCCCAGTTGATTATGACGAAGGGTGATTTACATATGTCCAATCCCAGTTGATTATGACGAAGGGTGATTTCCATACGTCCAATCCCAGTTGATTATGACGAAGGGTGATTTACATATGTCCAATCCCTGTTGATTATGATGAAGGGTGATTTCCATACGTCCAATCCCAGTTGATTATGACGAAGGGTGATTTACATATGTCCAATCCCAGTTGATTATGATGAAGGGTGATTTCCATACGTCCAATCCCAGTTGATTATGACGAAGGGTGATTTACATACGTCCAATCCCAGTTGATTATGACGAAGGGTGATTTCCATACGTCCAATCCCAGTTGATTATGACGAAGGGTGATTTACATACGTCCAATCCCAGTTGATTATGATGAAGGGTGATTTACATACGTCCAATCCCAGTTGATTATGATGAAGGGTGATTTACATATGTCCAATCCCTGTTGATTATGATGAAGGGTGATTTACATAAATCCAATCCCAGTTGATTATGATGAAGGGTGATTTACATACGTCCAATCCCAGTTGTTTATGACGAAGGGTGATTTACATACGTCCAATCCCAGTTGTTTATGACGAAGGGTGATTTACATACGTCCAATCCCAGTTGATTATGACGAAGGGTGATTTACATACGTCCAATCCCAGTTGATTATGATGAAGGGTGATTTACATACGTCCAATCCCAGTTGATTATGATGAAGGGTGATTTACATACGTCCAATCCCAGTTGATTATGATGAAGGGTGATTTACATATGTCCAATCCCTGTTGATTATGATGAAGGGTGATTTACATAAATCCAATCCCAGTTGATTATGATGAAGGGTGATTTACATACGTCCAATCCCAGTTGATTATGATGAAGGGTGATTTACATATGTCCAATCCCAGTTGATTATGATGAAGGGTGATTTACATACGTCCAATCCCAGTTGATTATGATGAAGGGTGATTTACATATGTCCAATCCCAGTTGATTATGATGAAGGGTGATTTACAGCCCTCCAATCCCAGTTGATTATGATGAAGGGTGATTTACATAAATCCAATCCCAGTTGATTATGATGAAGTGTGATTTACATAAATCCAATCCCAGTTGATTATGATGAAGGGTGATTTACATACATCCAATCCCAGTTGATTATGATGAAGGGTGATTTACATACGTCCAATCCCAGTTGATTATGACGAAGGGTGATTTACATATGTCCAATCCCAGTTGATTATGATGAAGGGTGATTTCCATACGTCCAATCCCAGTTGATTATGACGAAGGGTGATTTACATATGTCCAATCCCAGTTGATTATGACGAAGGGTGATTTCCATACGTCCAATCCCAGTTGATTATGACGAAGGGTGATTTACATATGTCCAATCCCTGTTGATTATGATGAAGGGTGATTTCCATACGTCCAATCCCAGTTGATTATGACGAAGGGTGATTTACATATGTCCAATCCCAGTTGATTATGATGAAGGGTGATTTCCATACGTCCAATCCCAGTTGATTATGACGAAGGGTGATTTACATATGTCCAATCCCAGTTGATTATGACGAAGGGTGATTTCCATACGTCCAATCCCAGTT